>NC_134356.1:47448943-47592217 GCF_048569485.1 Anomaloglossus baeobatrachus | reverse complement strand
GGTAGTGCCCGCTCATTACTAGTTACGAGTACTGAGCACCCGAGCATGGTAGTGCCCGCTCATCACTAGTTACGAGTACTGAGCACCCGAGCATGGTAGTGCCCGCTCATTACTAGTTACTAGTACCAAGCACCCGAGCATGGTAGTGCCCACTCATCACTAGTTACGAGTACTGAGCACCCGAGCATGGTAGTGCCCGCTCATCACTAGTTACGAGTACTGAGCACCCGAGCATAGTAGTGCCCGCTCATCACTAGTTACCAATACTGAGCACCCGAGCATGGTAGTGCCCGCTCATTACTAGTTACGAGTACTGAGCACCCGAGCATGGTAGTGCCCGCTCATCACTAGTTACGAGTACTGAGCACCCGAGCATGGTAGTGCCCGCTCATCACTAGTTACGAGTACTGAGCACCCGAGCATGGTAGTACCTGCTCATCACTAGTTACTAGTACCAAGCACCCGAGCATGGTAGTGCCCGCTCATCACTAGTTACGAGTACTGAGCACCCGAGCATGGTAGTGCCCGCTCATCACTAGTTACGAGTACTGAGCACCCGAGCATGGTAGTGCCCACTCATCACAAGTTACGAGTACCAAGCACCCGAGCATGGTAGTGCCCACTCATCACAAGTTACGAGTACCAAGCACCTGAGCATGGTAGTGCTCACTCATCACTAGTTACTAGTACCGAGCACCCGAGCATGGTAGTGCCCGCTCATCACTAGTTATGAGTACAGCGCACCCGAGCATGGTAGTGCCCGCTCATCACAAGTTACGAGTACCGAGCACCCGAGCATGGTAGTGCCCACTCATCACAAGTTACGAGTACCGAGCACCCGAGCATGGTAGTGCCCACTCATCACTAGTTACGAGTACCGAGCACCCGAGCATGGTAGTGCCCACTCATCACTAGTTACGAGTACTGAACACCCGAGCATGGTAGTGACCGCTCATCACTAGTTACGAGTACAGAGCACCCGAGCATGGTAGTGCCCGCTCATCACTAGTTACGAGTACCAAGCACCCGAGCATGGTAGTGCCCGCTCATCACTAGTTACCAGTACTGAGCACCCGAGCATAGTAGTGCCCGCTCATCACTAGTTACCAGTACTGAGCACCCGAGCATGGTAGTGCCCGCTCATTACTAGTTACGAGTACTGAGCACCCGAGCATGGTAGTGCCCGCTCATCACTAGTTACGAGTACTGAGCACCCGAGCATGGTAGTGCCCGCTCATCACTAGTTACGAGTACTGAGCACCCGAGCATGGTAGTGCCTGCTCATCACTAGTTACTAGTACCAAGCACCCGAGCATGGTAGTGCCCGCTCATCACTAGTTACGAGTACTGAGCACCCGAGCATGGTAGTGCCCGCTCATCACTAGTTACGAGTACCAAGCACCCGAGCATGGTAGTGCCCGCTCATCACTAGTTACCAGTACTGAGCACCCGAGCATAGTAGTGCCCGCTCATCACTAGTTACCAGTACTGAGCACCCGAGCATGGTAGTGCCCGCTCATTACTAGTTACGAGTACTGAGCACCCGAGCATGGTAGTGCCCGCTCATCACTAGTTACGAGTACTGAGCACCTGAGCATGGTAGTGCCCGCTCATCACTAGTTACGAGTACTGAGCACCCGAGCATGGTAGTGCCTGCTCATCACTAGTTACTAGTACCAAGCACCCGAGCATGGTAGTGCCCGCTCATCACTAGTTACGAGTACTGAGCACCCGAGCATGGTAGTGCCCGCTCATCACTAGTTACGAGTACTGAGCACCCGAGCATGGTAGTGCCCACTCATCACAAGTTACGAGTACCAAGCACCCGAGCATGGTAGTGCCCACTCATCACAAGTTACGAGTACCAAGCACCTGAGCATGGTAGTGCTCACTCATCACTAGTTACTAGTACCGAGCACCCGAGCATGGTAGTGCCCGCTCATCACTAGTTATGAGTACAGAGCACCCGAGCATGGTAGTGCCCACTCATCACAAGTTACGAGTACCGAGCACCCGAGCATGGTAGTGCCCACTCATCACTAGTTACGAGTACCGAGCACCCGAGCATGGTAGTGCCCACTCATCACTAGTTACGAGTACTGAACACCCGAGCATGGTAGTGACCGCTCATCACTAGTTACGAGTACAGAGCACCCGAGCATGGTAGTGCCCGCTCATCACTAGTTACGAGTACAGAGCACCCGAGCATGGTAGTGCCCGCTCATCACTAGTTACGAGTACAGAGCACCCGAGCATGGTAGTGCCCGCTCATCACTAGTTACGAGTACAGAGCACCCGAGCATGGTAGTGCCCGCTCATCACTAGTTACGAATACTGAGCACCTGAGCATGGTAGTGCCCGCTCATCACTAGTTACGAGTACTGAGCACCCGAGCATGGTAGTGCCTGCTCATCACTAGTTACGAGTACCAAGCACCCGAGCATGGTAGTGCCCGCTCATCACTAGTTACGAGTACTGAGCACCCGAGCATGGTAGTGCCCGCTCATCACTAGTTACGAGTACCGAGCACCCGAGCATGGTAGTGCCCGCTCATCACTAGTTACCAGTACTGAGCACCCGAGCATGGTAGTGCCCGCTCATCACTAGTTACCAGTACTGAGCACCCGAGCATGGTAGTGCCCGCTCATCACTAGTTACCAGTACTGAGCACCCGAGCATGGTAGTGCCCGCTCATTACTAGTTACGAGTACTGAGCACCCGAGCATGGTAGTGCCCGCTCATCACTAGTTACGAGTACCAAGCACCCGAGCATGGTAGTGCCCGCTCATCACTAGTTACCAGTACTGAGCACCCGAGCATGGTAGTGCCCGCTCATCACTAGTTACCAGTACTGAGCACCCGAGCATGGTAGTGCCCACTCATTACTAGTTACGAGTACTGAGCACCCGAGCATGGTAGTGCCCGCTCATCACTAGTTACGAGTACCAAGCACCCGAGCATGGTAGTGCCCGCTCATCACTAGTTACCAGTACTGAGCACCCGAGCATGGTAGTGCCCGCTCATCACTAGTTACCAGTACTGAGCACCCGAGCATGGTAGTGCCCGCTCATTACTAGTTACGAGTACTGAGCACCCGAGCATGGTAGTGCCCGCTCATCACTAGTTACGAGTACCAAGCACCCGAGCATGGTAGTGCCCGCTCATCACTAGTTACCAGTACTGAGCACCCGAGCATGGTAGTGCCCGCTCATGACTAGTTACCAGTACTGAGCACCCGAGCATGGTAGTGCCCGCTCATCACTAGTTACCAGTACTGAGCACCCGAGCATGGTAGTGCCCGCTCATCACTAGTTACCAGTACTGAGCACCCGAGCATGGTAGTGCCCGCTCATCACTAGTTACCAGTACTGAGCACCCGAGCATGGTAGTGCCCGCTCATCACTAGTTACCAGTACTGAGCACCCGAGCATGGTAGTGCCCGCTCATCACTAGTTACCAGTACTGAGCACCCGAGCATGGTAGTGCCCGCTCATTACTAGTTACGAGTACTGAGCACCCGAGCATGGTAGTGCCCGCTCATCACTAGTTACGAGTACCAAGCACCCGAGCATGGTAGTGCCCGCTCATCACTAGTTACCAGTACTGAGCACCCGAGCATGGTAGTGCCCGCTCATCACTAGTTACCAGTACTGAGCACCCGAGCATGGTAGTGCCCGCTCATCACTAGTTACCAGTACTGAGCACCCGAGCATGGTAGTGACCGCTCATTACTAGTTACGAGTACTGAGCACCCGAGCATGGTAGTGCCCACTCATCACTAGTTACGAGTACCGAGCACCCGAGCATGGTAGTGCCCACTCATCACTAGTTACGAGTACCGAGCACCCGAGCATGGTAGTGCCCGCTCATTACTAGTTACCAGTACTGAGCACCCGAGCATGGTAGTGCTCACTCATCACTAGTTACAAGGACAGAGCACCCGAGCATGGTAGTGCCCGCTCATCACTAGTTATGAGTACTGAGCACCCGAGCATGGTAGTGCCCGCTCATCACTAGTTACGAGTACCAAGCACCCGAGCATGGTAGTGCCCGCTCATCACTAGTTACCAGTACTGAGCACCCGAGCATGGTAGTGCCCGCTCATCACTAGTTACCAGTACTGAGCATCCGAGCATGGTAGTGCCCGCTCATTACTAGTTACGAGTACTGAGCACCCGAGCATGGTAGTGCCCGCTCATCACTAGTTACGAGTACCAAGCACCCGAGCATGGTAGTGCCCGCTCATCACTAGTTACGAGTACCAAGCACCCGAGCATGGTAGTGCCCGCTCATCACTAGTTACCAGTACTGAGCACCCGAGCATGGTAGTGCCCGCTCATCACTAGTTACCAGTACTGAGCACCCGAGCATGGTAGTGCCCGCTCATTACTAGTTACGAGTACTGAGCACCCGAGCATAGTAGTGCCCGCTCATCACTAGTTACGAGTACTGAGCACCCGAGCATGGTAGTGCCCGCTCATTACTAGTTACGAGTACTGAGCACCCGAGCATGGTAGTGCCCGCTCATCACTAGTTACGAGTACTGAGCACCCGAGCATGGTAGTGCCTGCTCATCACTAGTTACTAGTACCAAGCACCCGAGCATGGTAGTGCCCGCTCATCACTAGTTACGAGTACTGAGCACCCGAGCATGGTAGTGCCCGCTCATCACTAGTTACGAGTACCAAGCACCCGAGCATAGTAGTGCCCGCTCATCACTAGTTACCAGTACTGAGCACCCGAGCATAGTAGTGCCCGCTCATCACTAGTTACCAATACTGAGCACCCGAGCATGGTAGTGCCCGCTCATTACTAGTTACGAGTACTGAGCACCCGAGCATGGTAGTGCCCGCTCATCACTAGTTACGAGTACTGAGCACCCGAGCATGGTAGTGCCCGCTCATCACTAGTTACGAGTACTGAGCACCCGAGCATGGTAGTGCCTGCTCATCACTAGTTACTAGTACCAAGCACCCGAGCATGGTAGTGCCCGCTCATCACTAGTTACGAGTACTGAGCACCCGAGCATGGTAGTGCCCGCTCATCACTAGTTACGAGTACTGAGCACCCGAGCATGGTAGTGCCCACTCATCACAAGTTACGAGTACCAAGCACCCGAGCATGGTAGTGCCCACTCATCACAAGTTACGAGTACCAAGCACCTGAGCATGGTAGTGCTCACTCATCACTAGTTACTAGTACCGAGCACCCGAGCATGGTAGTGCCCGCTCATCACTAGTTATGAGTACAGAGCACCCGAGCATGGTAGTGCCCACTCATCACAAGTTACGAGTACCGCGCACCCGAGCATGGTAGTGCCCACTCATCACTAGTTACGAGTACCGAGCACCCGAGCATGGTAGTGCCCACTCATCACTAGTTACGAGTACTGAACACCCGAGCATGGTAGTGACCGCTCATCACTAGTTACGAGTACAGAGCACCCGAGCATGGTAGTGCCCGCTCATCACTAGTTACGAGTACCAAGCACCCGAGCATGGTAGTGCCCGCTCATCACTAGTTACCAGTACTGAGCACCCGAGCATAGTAGTGCCCGCTCATCACTAGTTACCAGTACTGAGCACCCGAGCATGGTAGTGCCCGCTCATTACTAGTTACGAGTACTGAGCACCCGAGCATGGTAGTGCCCGCTCATCACTAGTTACGAGTACTGAGCACCCGAGCATGGTAGTGCCCGCTCATCACTAGTTACGAGTACTGAGCACCCGAGCATGGTAGTGCCTGCTCATCACTAGTTACTAGTACCAAGCACCCGAGCATGGTAGTGCCCGCTCATCACTAGTTACGAGTACTGAGCACCCGAGCATGGTAGTGCCCGCTCATCACTAGTTACGAGTACCAAGCACCCGAGCATGGTAGTGCCCGCTCATCACTAGTTACCAGTACTGAGCACCCGAGCATAGTAGTGCCCGCTCATCACTAGTTACCAGTACTGAGCACCCGAGCATGGTAGTGCCCGCTCATTACTAGTTACGAGTACTGAGCACCCGAGCATGGTAGTGCCCGCTCATCACTAGTTACGAGTACTGAGCACCCGAGCATGGTAGTGCCCGCTCATCACTAGTTACGAGTACTGAGCACCCGAGCATGGTAGTGCCTGCTCATCACTAGTTACTAGTACCAAGCACCCGAGCATGGTAGTGCCCGCTCATCACTAGTTACGAGTACTGAGCACCCGAGCATGGTAGTGCCCGCTCTTCACTAGTTACGAGTACTGAGCACCCGAGCATGGTAGTGCCCACTCATCACAAGTTACGAGTACCAAGCACCCGAGCATGGTAGTGCCCACTCATCACAAGTTACGAGTACCAAGCACCTGAGCATGGTAGTGCTCACTCATCACTAGTTACTAGTACCGAGCACCCGAGCATGGTAGTGCCCGCTCATCACTAGTTATGAGTACAGAGCACCCGAGCATGGTAGTGCCCACTCATCACAAGTTACGAGTACCGAGCACCCGAGCATGGTAGTGCCCACTCATCACTAGTTACGAGTACCGAGCACCCGAGCATGGTAGTGACCGCTCATCACTAGTTACGAGTACAGAGCACCCGAGCATGGTAGTGCCCGCTCATCACTAGTTACGAGTACAGAGCACCCGAGCATGGTAGTGCCCGCTCATCACTAGTTACGAGTACAGAGCACCCGAGCATGGTAGTGCCCGCTCATCACTAGTTACGAGTACAGAGCACCCGAGCATGGTAGTGCCCGCTCATCACTAGTTACGAATACTGAGCACCTGAGCATGGTAGTGCCCGCTCATCACTAGTTACGAGTACTGAGCACCCGAGCATGGTAGTGCCCACTCATCACTAGTTACGAGTACTGAGCACCCGAGCATGGTAGTGCCTGCTCATCACTAGTTACGAGTACCAAGCACCCGAGCATGGTAGTGCCCGCTCATCACTAGTTACGAGTACTGAGCACCCGAGCATGGTAGTGCCCGCTCATCACTAGTTACGAGTACCGAGCACCCGAGCATGGTAGTGCCCGCTCATCACTAGTTACGAATACTGAGCACCTGAGCATGGTAGTGCCCGCTCATCACTAGTTACCAGTACTGAGCACCCGAGCATGGTAGTGCCCGCTCATCACTAGTTACGAATACTGAGCACCTGAGCATGGTAGTGCCCGCTCATCACAAGTTACGAGTACCGAGCACCCGAGCATGGTAGTGCTCACTCATCACTAGTTACCAGTACAGAGCACCTGAGCATTGTAGTGCCCGCTCATTACTAGTTACAAGTACTGAGCACCCGAGCATGGTAGTGCCCGCTCATCACTAGTTACGAGTACTGAGCACCCGAGCATGGTAGTGCCCACTCATCACTAGTTACAAGTACCGAGCACCCGAGCATGGTAGTGCCCACTCATCACTAGTTACAAGTACCGAGCACCCGAGCATGGTAGTGCCCACTCATCACTAGTTACGAGTACTGAGCACCCGAGCATGGTAGTGCCCGCTCATCACTAGTTACGAGTACCCGAGCATGGTAGTGCCCACTCATCACTAGTTACGAGTACAGAGCACCCAAGCATGGTAGTGCCCACTCATCACTAGTTACAAGTACTGAGCACCCGAGCATGGTAGTGCCCGCTCATCACTAGTTACAAGTACTGAGCACCTGAGCATGGTAGTGCCCGCTCATCACTAGTTACGAGTACTGAGCACCCGAGCATGGTACTGCCCGCTCATCACTAGTTACGAGTACCGAGCACCCGAGCATGGTAGTGCCCGCTCATCACTAGTTACAAGTACTGAGCACCCGAGCATGGTAGTGCTCGCTCATCACTAGTTACGAGTACCAAGCACCCGAGCATGGTAGTGCCCACTCATCACTAGTTACAAGTACTGAGCACCCGAGCATGGTAGTGCTCACTCATCACTAGTTACGAGTACCGAGCACCCGAGCATGGTAGTGCCCGCTCATCACTAGTTACAAGTACTGAGCACCTGAGCATGGTAGTGCCCGCTCATCACTAGTTACGAGTACTGAGCACCCGAGCATAGTACTGCCCGCTCATCACTAGTTACGAGTACCGAGCACCCGAGCATGGTAGTGCCCGCTCATCACTAGTTACAAGTACTGAGCACCCGAGCATGGTAGTGCTCGCTCATCACTAGTTACGAGTACTGAGCACCCGAGCATGGTAGTGCTCGCTCATCACTAGTTACAAGTACTGAGCACCCGAGCATGGTAGTGCCCACTCATCACTAGTTCCGAGTACTGAGCACCCGAGCATGGTAGTGCTCGCTCATCACTAGTTACGAGTACTGAGCACCCGAGCATGGTAGTGCCCGCTCATCACTAGTTACGAGTACTGAGCACCCGAGCATGGTAGTGCCCGCTCATCACTAGTTACAAGTACTGAGCACCCGAGCATGGTAGTGGCCGCTCATCACTAGTTACAAGTACTGAGCACCTGAGCATGGTAGTGCCCGCTCATCACTAGTTACGAGTACTGAGCACCCGAGCATGGTAGTGCCCGCTCATCACTAGTTACGAGTACTGAGCACCCGAGCATGGTAGTGCCCGCTCATCACTAGTTACAAGTACTGAGCACCCGAGCATGGTAGTGGCCGCTCATCACTAGTTACAAGTACTGAGCACCTGAGCATGGTAGTGCCCGCTCATCACTAGTTACGAGTACTGAGCACCTGAGCATGGTAGTGCCCGCTCATCACTAGTTACGAGTACTGAGCACCCGAGCATGGTACTGCCCGCTCATCACTAGTTACGAGTACCCGAGCATGGTAGTGCCCACTCATCACTAGTTACGAGTACAGAGCACCCAAGCATGGTAGTGCCCACTCATCACTAGTTACAAGTACTGAGCACCCGAGCATGGTAGTGCTCACTCATCACTAGTTACGAGTACCAAGCACCCGAGCATGGTAGTGCCCACTCATCACTAGTTACAAGTACTGAGCACCCGAGCATGGTAGTGCCCGCTCATCACTAGTTACGAGTACTGAGCACCCGAGCATGGTAGTGCCTGCTCATCACTAGTTACGAGTACTGAGCACCCGAGCATGGTAGTGCCCGCTCATCACTAGTTACGAGTACTGAGCACCCGAGCATGGTAGTGCCCGCTCATCACTAGTTACGAGTACCAAGCACCCGAGCATAGTAGTGCCCGCTCATCACTAGTTACCAGTACTGAGCACCCGAGCATAGTAGTGCCCGCTCATCACTAGTTACCAATACTGAGCACCTGAGCATGGTAGTGCCCGCTCATTACTAGTTACGAGTACTGAGCACCCGAGCATGGTAGTGCCCGCTCATCACTAGTTATGAGTACAGAGCACCCGAGCATGGTAGTGCCCACTCATCACAAGTTACGAGTACCGAGCACCCGAGCATGGTAGTGCCCACTCATCACTAGTTACGAGTACCGAGCACCCGAGCATGGTAGTGACCGCTCATCACTAGTTACGAGTACAGAGCACCCGAGCATGGTAGTGCCCGCTCATCACTAGTTACGAGTACAGAGCACCCGAGCATGGTAGTGCCCGCTCATCACTAGTTACGAGTACAGAGCACCCGAGCATGGTAGTGCCCGCTCATCACTAGTTACGAGTACAGAGCACCCGAGCATGGTAGTGCCCGCTCATCACTAGTTACGAATACTGAGCACCTGAGCATGGTAGTGCCCGCTCATCACTAGTTACGAGTACTGAGCACCCGAGCATGGTAGTGCCTGCTCATCACTAGTTACGAGTACCAAGCACCCGAGCATGGTAGTGCCCGCTCATCACTAGTTACGAGTACTGAGCACCCGAGCATGGTAGTGCCCGCTCATCACTAGTTACGAGTGCCGAGCACCCGAGCATGGTAGTGCCCGCTCATCACTAGTTACGAATACTGAGCACCTGAGCATGGTAGTGCCCGCTCATCACTAGTTACCAGTACTGAGCACCCGAGCATGGTAGTGCCCGCTCATCACTAGTTACGAATACTGAGCACCTGAGCATGGTAGTGCCCGCTCATCACAAGTTACGAGTACCGAGCACCCGAGCATGGTAGTGCTCACTCATCACTAGTTACCAGTACAGAGCACCTGAGCATTGTAGTGCCCGCTCATTACTAGTTACAAGTACTGAGCACCCGAGCATGGTAGTGCCCGCTCATCACTAGTTACAAGTACAGAGCACCCGAGCATGGTAGTGCTCACTCATCACTAGTTACCAGTACAGAGCACCTGAGCATTGTAGTGCCCGCTCATTACTAGTTACAAGTACTGAGCACCCGAGCATGGTAGTGCCCGCTCATCACTAGTTACGAGTACTGAGCACCCGAGCATGGTAGTGCCCACTCATCACTAGTTACAAGTACCGAGCACCCGAGCATGGTAGTGCCCACTCATCACTAGTTACAAGTACCGAGCACCCGAGCATGGTAGTGCCCACTCATCACTAGTTACGAGTACTGAGCACCCGAGCATGGTAGTGCCCGCTCATCACTAGTTACGAGTACCCGAGCATGGTAGTGCCCACTCATCACTAGTTACGAGTACAGAGCACCCAAGCATGGTAGTGCCCACTCATCACTAGTTACAAGTACTGAGCACCCGAGCATGGTAGTGCCCGCTCATCACTAGTTACAAGTACTGAGCACCTGAGCATGGTAGTGCCCGCTCATCACTAGTTACGAGTACTGAGCACCCGAGCATGGTACTGCCCGCTCATCACTAGTTACGAGTACCGAGCACCCGAGCATGGTAGTGCCCGCTCATCACTAGTTACAAGTACTGAGCACCCGAGCATGGTAGTGCTCGCTCATCACTAGTTACGAGTACCAAGCACCCGAGCATGGTAGTGCCCACTCATCACTAGTTACAAGTACTGAGCACCCGAGCATGGTAGTGCTCACTCATCACTAGTTACGAGTACCGAGCACCCGAGCATGGTAGTGCCCGCTCATCACTAGTTACAAGTACTGAGCACCCGAGCATGGTAGTGCTCGCTCATCACTAGTTACGAGTACTGAGCACCCGAGCATGGTAGTGCTCGCTCATCACTAGTTACAAGTACTGAGCACCCGAGCATGGTAGTGCCCACTCATCACTAGTTCCGAGTACTGAGCACCCGAGCATGGTAGTGCTCGCTCATCACTAGTTACGAGTACTGAGCACCCGAGCATGGTAGTGCTCGCTCATCACTAGTTACAAGTACTGAGCACCCGAGCATGGTAGTGGCCGCTCATCACTAGTTACAAGTACTGAGCACCTGAGCATGGTAGTGCCCGCTCATCACTAGTTACGAGTACTGAGCACCCGAGCATGGTAGTGCCCGCTCATCACTAGTTACGAGTACTGAGCACCCGAGCATGGTAGTGCCCGCTCATCACTAGTTACAAGTACTGAGCACCCGAGCATGGTAGTGGCCGCTCATCACTAGTTACAAGTACTGAGCACCTGAGCATGGTAGTGCCCGCTCATCACTAGTTACGAGTACTGAGCACCTGAGCATGGTAGTGCCCGCTCATCACTAGTTACGAGTACTGAGCACCCGAGCATGGTAGTGCCCGCTCATCACTAGTTACGAGTACCCGAGCATGGTAGTGCCCACTCATCACTAGTTACGAGTACAGAGCACCCAAGCATGGTAGTGCCCACTCATCACTAGTTACAAGTACTGAGCACCCGAGCATGGTAGTGCTCACTCGTCACTAGTTACGAGTACCAAGCACCCGAGCATGGTAGTGCCCACTCATCACTAGTTACAAGTACTGAGCACCCGAGCATGGTAGTGCCCGCTCATCACTAGTTACAAGTACTGAGCACCTGAGCATGGTAGTGCCCGCTCATCACTAGTTACGAGTACTGAGCACCCGAGCATGGTACTGCCCGCTCATCACTAGTTACGAGTACCGAGCACCCGAGCATGGTAGTGCCCGCTCATCACTAGTTACAAGTACTGAGCACCCGAGCATGGTAGTGCTCGCTCATCACTAGTTACGAGTACCAAGCACCCGAGCATGGTAGTGCCCACTCATCACTAGTTACAAGTACTGAGCACCCGAGCATGGTAGTGCTCACTCATCACTAGTTACGAGTACCGAGCACCCGAGCATGGTAGTGCCCGCTCATCACTAGTTACAAGTACTGAGCACCTGAGCATGGTAGTGCCCGCTCATCACTAGTTACGAGTACTGAGCACCCGAGCATGGTACTGCCCGCTCATCACTAGTTACGAGTACCGAGCACCCGAGCATGGTAGTGCCCGCTCATCACTAGTTACAAGTACTGAGCACCCGAGCATGGTAGTGCTCGCTCATCACTAGTTACGAGTACTGAGCACCCGAGCATGGTAGTGCTCGCTCATCACTAGTTACAAGTACTGAGCACCCGAGCATGGTAGTGCCCACTCATCACTAGTTCCGAGTACTGAGCACCCGAGCATGGTAGTGCTCGCTCATCACTAGTTACGAGTACTGAGCACCCGAGCATGGTAGTGCCCGCTCATCACTAGTTACAAGTACTGAGCACCCGAGCATGGTAGTGGCCGCTCATCACTAGTTACAAGTACTGAGCACCTGAGCATGGTAGTGCCCGCTCATCACTAGTTACGAGTACTGAGCACCCGAGCATGGTAGTGCCCGCTCATCACTAGTTACGAGTACTGAGCACCCGAGCATGGTAGTGCCCGCTCATCACTAGTTACGAGTACTGAGCACCCGAGCATGGTAGTGGCCGCTCATCACTAGTTACAAGTACTGAGCACCTGAGCATGGTAGTGCCCGCTCATCACTAGTTACGAGTACTGAGCACCTGAGCATGGTAGTGCCCGCTCATCACTAGTTACGAGTACTGAGCACCCGAGCATGGTAGTGCCCGCTCATCACTAGTTACGAGTACTGAGCACCCGAGCATGGCAGTGCTCACTCATCACTAGTTACGAGTACTGAGCACCCGAGCATGGTAGTGCTCACTCATCACTAGTTACTAGTACCGAGCACCCGAGCATGGTAGTGCCCGCTCATCACTAGTTACGAGCACAGAGCACCTGAGCATGGTAGTGGCCGCTCATCACTAGTTACGAGTACTGAGTACTTGTACATGGTATTGCGGCTGTAACTGCGCTCCTTGGCATTGCATCAGTAGAGAGCCGGCTGTCAGTTAGTACTGAAGGTGTGGTTACAGTTGCCGCAAACTTGGTACAGAGTGATGACTGAAACCACGCTGGCCGCGCCTCTATAACTGAAAGCCTGAGGCTGCGAGAAGGAATAATTGCAATTTCCTCCCAGCAGTGGAGCTCTCATTGCAGCAGCCGCATGGTGTCAAAAGGCTATTCATCTGCAGATTAACCCCATATCTGCAGGTTAATAACGTTTTTTAAAGAGAACCTAACAGCTGATACATGTTATCTGCCCGATACACAGACAGGATGTATCAGACACTGATTCACTGATGATTCACTCTATGCAGAGCCATTGTGTCCTAGGTGTTTTCTTGTCTGTATTCTCCGGGTTCAGGTTCGGTGGGAGGGGCCTATTCGGTCGTGCCTCGTTCCGGGTGATCGCTCTGCCTTACCTTGGAGTTGTCTCACTCGGAACGCTACCAATAGTTCCTGATCTGCAGGAAACACTTCTGGTTTTTGTGAGTTGTTCTGATCTTGCCCCCTTACCTTGCGTCCCATTCCCTGACCTCCGTCCCTCCCATATTGTCTGTACTCCCTGCCTTCCTGACCCTCGACTTGTTGTGTGATTCTGGCCCCCTCTCTCCTCTGTACCTTTGTGTCCTCTCGGCCTCTGACCCCGGTTTGTTCTCTGACCACAGCTCTGCTCCCCTTCTGTACCTGACGCTATTTCCTGGTTTATCGACCACAAGCTTGCACGTTACCTCGGCTTCTCTTGCTCCTCTGTACTGACGTGACCTCCCGGCTTCTGACACTCGGCTTGATCGACTACTCTGCAAACCGTCCCAGCCTTGATACTAGTGACCCCTATCGGACGAGCACCTAGGAACTCTACATCATTCCAGTATACCTGCGCCCCCTGGTGGTGGGCGTTACATTTTGATTTCAACTATGTAAGTTTGACTCTAAATCGCTGCCGCGTTTCAAAGATAAATATGCTAAAAAAAAGCCAGCCAGAGACCAAGTAGGACTAGTCAGGCAGGTTTCCGGTAGTTTCTCATCCGACTGATCCCCTGCAGTGAAAGATCTCTCCTTATACATGCATGTAGGGAGAGACCTGTCACTCCAGGGCAGTGAGTGGTGAGAACCCACCTGTCTGAGTAGTTTCACGTGTGGTTGGGTTCCTGATCGGCTTTTTTTAATGTTTTATTTCAAGTATGTTTGTCAAGTTGCCTGGGGACCGGGCTGCATGTATCAGCTCTCAGACTCCCTTTAAGGCCCCCTTCACACGTCCGTTAAAATCACGCACGTGTTTCACGGTCCGTTTTTCATGTCCGTTGTCCGTTTTTTCATCCGTATTCTTGTTCCGTGTAACATCCGTGTTGTCTCCGTATGTCCGTATGATTCATCCGTTTGTCCGTTTTTAGAGTCCGTGTGTGATCCGTGTCACTAGCGTTTGCCATCCGTTTTTCAAGAACGTTTTTCTGTGGATTGTCATCACATTAATGATTCAATGTGTTGATGCTGGTGTTAATTAACATTTTCCAACTTAATGAGCCACTAATCCGGATTTGTTTTTTTTGGTGTGCTTCCATACTGGGTCTTGTTGAGTTTTTCAAGCACTAAACCAAAAACAAGCTGAACAAACGCTCAAATGAAGCCTCACACTCCTTCCTTAATGCCTGCAGGCTGCAAAATGACATTAAATACAGCTCAAAGTAAATTGAAGACACCTGGCAATAAAGAGATACATTAATTACAAGCAAAGTTGAAAAAACGGACACGGACCACACGTAGATGCATCCGTGTCACGTACGTGTTTTCACGCACCCATAGACTATCATTGGATGCGCGTGTGCGTGTTCCGTGCCAAAAACGGACAAGCATCCGTGAGGCACGGATACACATACGTGTCACGCACACGGACATACGGAGCGTATGGAAAAACGTACGTGTATACACAGACATTGAATAACAATGGTCCACGTTTGTCCGTGTCTCTGGTACATACGGACACGGACCAAACACGCACGTGTTTCACGGACGTGTGAAGGGGGCCTAAGGCTGGGGCCACATGGGGATTACTGCAATCCCCTTGCATGACACTCGGCTCACTGGCAGTACAGCAGAGCCGAGTGTCATGCAAGTGTCCCTGCGACTGAGGTACGATCGTGCGAGCGGACCTCAGCTGCGGGGGGCGGGCCGGCTCTGAGGAAGGGCGGGCCGGTGCTGTGGAGGGGAGGGCGGGATTTATCTCCCTTTCTCCTCCGTATCCGGGTATTGCCATTCTCGCCCTGCACTCGCGGTACACCGGTGTACCGCGAGTGCAGTGCGATTTTTCTCTCGCCCCATAGACTTGAATGGGTGCGAGAGAAGCAAGGATCGCATTACACCTGCAGCATGCTGAGATTGTTTCTCGGTCCGATTAGGGCTGAGAAAATAAATCGCTCATGGGTGCTGGCACACAAGCTAATATTTTTTATCGCACTCCACTCTAACCGGTTTTCATGCCGTGTGGCTAAAGGAGATCGCTAGCGATCGTACCCGCCCTCGTCGGTTGTGCGACACGGGCAAATCGCTGCCCGTGGCGCACAACCTCGTTAGTCCCCCGTCACACGGACTTACCTGCTCTGCGACGTCACTGTGGCTGGCGACTCGCCTCCTTTCTAAGGGGGAGGTGCGTGCGGCATCACATCGACGTCACACGGCAGCCATCCAATAGCAGAGGAGGGGCGGAGATGAGCGGCCGAAACATCCCGCCCACCTCCTTCCTTCCGCATTGTTGGTGGACGCAGGTAAGGAGATGTTCGTCGCTCCTGCGGTGTCACACACAGCGATGAGTGACGCCGCTGGAATGACAAACAACATCGTATCTGCAGCAGCAGCGATATTAAGGAAATGAGCGACGTGTCAACAAACAACGATTTTTGACGTTTTTGTACTCGTTGATCGTCGCTCATTGGTGTCACACACTGCGATGTCGGTAATGACGCCGGATGTGCGTCACTAACGACATGACCCCGACGATATATCGTTACCGATGTCGCAGCGTGTAAAGCCCCCTTTAGGCTTTACAGTTTGATTAGTTTAGATAATATTTAATTCTCTAAATTAGTTAAACAAAATTCAAAATATGCTGGCAAAAAAAATATTGGCCAAAAATGTAAGTAAGGAGCATAAAGTGCATACTCCGTGGTAACAGTAAATGCTATACTAGAAAAAAATGGACTTGTTGCATGTTTCGCATGCAGCTTCATCAGGGGCTTTTTAAATCTTTTTACTTTATAGCTTGATCTCATTTGATCTCCAGTGTATTTAGCATTAGAGATTAAAAGGCATGAAAATCAGGACTTTTCTTGGAAATTTTATGCTGGTATGTGCACCAAAAGCAAACCTTAACGTTTTGTGGGGGGATTTTGGTCAGGAAGACTATACTTTTCTACAGGTTTAAGGCACAAGAATCGTTCTAGTAATGATTTTTTTTGAAGAAAACAAAGAGAGTTAAAATTTCTTTTGTCTTATTAATCATTCTCTTTCACTATTGAATGAGTTAATTAATAAAATAAGATAAAAAGTCTGATCTGGCGGAATCCTTAAACACAATTCATTTCATATGATGGAGCCGTTAATGGAATCTACATTTTTTTTTTTACATTTTTGAGAACTTTATGTTTTAAAAAAAGTTTTACGTGAAAAGCTTTGGATTGTTGAGAAGCAATTATTTATTGTGAACAGGAGATTTCCTTTTCATAGGTCTAGTGAAGGTCATTATAGCGTGCGGAGCGACTCTACACCAAATGTGAAAGCATGGAACAATAATTTGACTTTACTGTGAGGTTACAAAAGCTTAAATCCTATACGCGATCTGTCTAGCTATGTTGGAGCTTCGCAATTACCTTTAAATGTCCCATTATTATAAGAGGCAACATAAAACTGATTAGAATGTCATCTAAAAGTTAATTTATTTTAGTAATTCAATACAAAAAGGGAAATGCATATATTATATAGAGTCATCATACACAGAGGGATCTATTCCTATATATTATATAGAGTCATTACACACAGAGGGATCTATTCCTATATATTATATAGTCATTACACACAGAGGGATCTATTTCTATATATACACTAGCAGGTGGCCCGATTCTACGCATCGGGTATTCTAGAATTTATTGTGTAGTTCATGTATGATTTTTGTTATATATATATAGATGTTGTCTGTAGTTACTAAGTGTTTGTGTAGGGGCTGTACATGTTCTGGGTGTTGTCTGGGTGTGGCGGGGGGTGAGAGCGGTGTTGTATGTGTGTTGCGTGTGTTGCGTTGTTTGTGGAGCGCTGTGTGTCTGTAGCGTTGTGTGTGTGTGTGTGTGTGTTGCACGGTTTGTGTGTGTGTGGTGTGTTTTGGGGGGAGGTATGTTTTGTGCAATGTGTGTGTTGTGCGGTATGTGCGTATATTTATGTATGCCGCGGTGTTTGTGTGTTGGGTGTTGTGTGTGTGCAGCGTTGTCTGTGTGCGTGGGTGTCTGTGTAGGGCGGTGTTTGTGGTTCCCAGTGTGTGTGTGTGTTGTGCAGTGCGCGTGTGTGTGTGTGTGTGTGTGTGTGTTGGGGGGAGGTGTGCACCTCCCATCGTGCTCCATCCCCCATGCTGCACACCCCCCATCGTGCTCCATCCTCCATGCTGCGCACTCCCCATCGTGCTCCATCCGCCATGCTGCGCACTCCCCATCGTGCTCCATCCGCCATGCTGCGCACTCCCAAACGTGCTCCATCCGCCATGCTGCGCACTCCCAAACGTGGTCCATCCGCCATGCTGCGCACTCCCAAACGTGCTCCATCCCCCATGCTGCGCACTCCCCATCGTGCTCCATCCCCCATGCTGCGCACCCCCCATCGTGCTCCATCCCCCATGCTGCGCACTCCCCATCGTGCTCCATCCGCCATGCTGCGCACTCCCAAACGTGGTCCATCTGCCATGCTGCGCACTCCCAAACGTGCTCCATCCCCCATGCTGCGCACTCCCCATCGTGCTCCATCCCCCATGCTGCGCACCCCCCATCGTGCTCCATCCCCCATGCTGCACCAGCATCAGCCTCTCTGCCCGCAGCATCAGCCTCTCTGCCCGCAGCATCAGCCTCTCTCCTCCCAGCATCAGCCTCTCTCCTCCCAGCATCAGCCTCTCTCCTCCCAGCATCAGCCTCTCTCCTCCCAGCATCAGCCTCTCTCCTCCTAGCATCAGCCTCTCTCCTCCCAGCCTCAGCCTCCCCCATCATCAGCCTCTCTCCTCCTAGCATCAGCCTCTCTCCTCCCAGCATCAGCCTTTTCTGTCCCCAGCATCAGCCTCTCTCCTCCCAGCATCAGCCTCTCTCCTCCCAGCATCAGCCTTTTCTGTCCCCAGCATCAGCCTCTCTCCTCCCAGCATCAGCCTCTCTTCTCTCAGCCTCCCCCTCCCAGCCTTCCCCAGGATCAGCCTCTCTCCTCCCAGCCTCCTCCAGCACGCCGTGCTCCTCTGCCGACACAGATCCGATCGCAAACACACACACACACACACACACACACACACACACACACACGATCGCATACACTCACACACACCCGATCGCATACACTCACGCACACACACATTGACGATATTGCACATACGCGCTCACACTCACAACATCCGGAGATACCACATACTTCTGGCCATGTGATCCTCCGGCAGGTCCTGGAAGCTCACTGCACAGTATCGCCGCCGAGAAGCAAGCGATATCCCAGGATATTGTGAGTGTGTGGATGCGATGTGATGTGTGTGAGGTGTGTGTGAGAGTGAGTGTGATCTGATGTGTGTGTGTGTGTGTGTGCTGTTATGTGTGTGCGTGTGTGTATGTTCCGCCGCTGCAGGACCTTGATGCGCTGGTAACTATGCTACCATGGTTACCAGCGTATTTCGTCCCCCGCTCGCACGGGAGCCCACACCACCATACGCCGGCAGCCCCAGCAATGCGAGGGTATGTGTCGGCTGGGTTGGCGGCGTACGCTTATGTGGGCTCCCGGGGGTACAGTACTCACCTGGGAGTCGTGGCTCCGTGTCGGTCGGTTCGAGGAATGCGTGCGGGGGGTGGGGCCAGAGCGAGTGTGCATTGCGTGAGGGGGGTGGGGCGTGGGTGAGTTGCCTGGGCGAGCGGCCAATCCGTGCGGGGGGGCGGGGCCAATGGCGAGCCCAGCGGCCAATCAGCTTTGTGTCACCATAAGGACACAATTTTGGAGCAAGACAGACAGACAGACAGAATAAGGCAATTATATATATAGATAGAGTCATTACACACAGAGTGATCTATTCCTATATATTATAGAGTCATTACACACAGAGGGATCTATTCCTATATATTATATAGAGTCATTACACACAGAGGGATCTATTCCTATATATTATATAGAGTCATTACACACAGAGGGATCTATTCCTTTACATTATATAGTCATTACACACAGAGTGATCTATTTCTATATATTATATAGAGTCATTACACACAGAGTGATCTATTCCTGTATATTATATAGTCATTACACACAGAGTGATCTATTCCTATATATTATATAGAGTCATTACACAGAGGGATCTATTACTATATATTATATAGTCATTACACACAGGGGGATCTATTCCTATATATTATATAGAGTCATTACACACAGAGTGATCTATTCTTATATATTATATAGAGTCATTACACACAGAGTCATTTATTCCTATATATTATGTAGATTTGGGTTTTCATTGGCTGTAAGTCATAATCATCAACAATAACAGAAATAAACACTTGAAATAAATCACTCTGTGTGTAATGACTCTATATAATATTTAGGAATAGCTCCCTCTGTGTGTAATGTCTCTATATAATGTATAGAAATAGATCCCTCTCTCTGTTTAATGACTATATAATATATAGAAATAGATCCCTCTGTTTGTAATGAATATATAGGAATAGATCCCTCTGTGTGTAATGACTCTATATAATATATAGGAATAGATCCCTCTGTGTGTAATAGCTCTATATAATATATAGGAATAGATCCCTCTGTGTGTAATGACTCTATATAATATATAGGAATAGATCCCTCTGTGTGTAATGGCTCTATATAATATATAGAAATAGATCCCTCTGTGTGTAATAGCTCTATATAATATATAGTTATAGTTCCCTCTGTGTGTAACGACTCTATATAATATATAGAAATAGATCACTCTGTGTGTAATGACTCTATATAATATATAGAAATAGATCCCTCTGTGTGTAACGACTCTATATAATATATAGAAATAGATCACTCTGTGTGTAATGACTCTATATAATATATGCGTTTCCCTTTTTGAATTGAATTTCTGAAATAAATTAACTTTCCTATGATATTCTAATTTATTGAGCTGCACCTGTATGTGCAATCTCAATTATTCCAGAATACGTTTGGTTTATTAGCAAAATGTATAAACTTTCTGCTGTTTGCAATAAACCAATGAAACAAGAACAATGTAAATAACTCAACACAACTAATATAATAAGTGGTTTCTTCAAATTGAGTACAAAATGTCACTATTACTGACTAATGCCATCTCAGAATTATTCACCCTTTAATAACAAGCATCTTTAGTACTTAGTAGAGCCCTTCTGGCTGTTATAACCTGATGCAAATGTAATACATAGGCAGACACCAACTTGCAGCATTTTTGGGAATCTTAGCCCATTCCTCATGGGCAATGGTCTCCAGGTCATTAATATTTTCGGGTTTGTGTTCTACCACCGCCTTCTTCACATCTCACCAAATATTGGGATTTAAGTCAAATGATTGACGACCACTCCAGAATGTTCCATGTCTTGTTCTGAAACCAAACAATGGTGGACTTTGACTTAATGCTTGGGATTATTGTCTTGCTGGAAAGTCCAATAAATCCCGAGCTATAACCCTCTCACACAAGGGATAAAGTTTTTCCCTAGGATTTCCTGATACTTGATTCAGCCCATTTTGCCTTCTACACGCTGCATATTTTTAGTGCTGGGGTAAGCAAAGCAGCCCCAGATCAGCACTGAGCCACTGTCATGCTTCACTATTGGCACCACCGAGCCACCGTTGCCCTTCACTATAAACACCACCGAGCCACCTTCATGCTTCAATATTGACACCACTGAGCCACCATCATGCTTTACTATCAGAACCACCAAACCACCATCTTGTTTCACTATAGACACCACCAAGCCACCATCATGCTTCACTATAGGAACCACCAAACCACCATGATACTTTACTATAGACACCACCGAGCCACCATCATGCTTCACTATAGACACCACTGAACCACCATCATGCTTCCTTATAGACACCACCAAGCTACCATCATGCTTCACTATAGGCACAATCAAGCCACCATCATACTTCACTATAGACACCACCAAGCCGCCATCATGCTTCACTATAGACACCACCAAGCCACCATCATGCTTCACTATAGACACCACTGAGCCACCATCATGCTTCACTATAGACACCACTGAGCCACCATCAGGCTTCACTATAGACATCACCAAGCCACCATCTTGCTTCACTGTAGGTACCGCTGAGCAACCATCTTGCTTCACTATAGACACCACAAAGCCACTGTCATGCTTCACTATAGACACCACCAAGACACTGTCTTGATTCACTAAATGCACTACCAAGCCACCATCATGCTTCACTATAGGCATCACTGAGCCATCATCATGCATTACTATAGACACCACTGAGCCACCATCATAGTTCACTGTAGGCACCACTAAGTCACCATCAATGCTTCAATATAGATACCACCGAGCCACCATCATAGTTCACTGTAGGCACCACTAAGTCCCCATCAATGCTTCAATATTGGCACCACCGAGCCACCATTCTTCTTCACTATAGACACCATATAGCCACCATCATGCTTCACTATAAACACCACAAAGTCACCGTCTAGCTTTACTGTTGTCACCTCCGAGCCACTGTCATGCTTCACTATAGACACCAATGAGCCACCATCATGCTTCACTATAGTCACCACCAAATCACCATCATGCTTTACGATAATTAAAATAGTAGAGAAAACTGCACAATTCCAAATGTTTGTATAAAAACATCCTAATGGTATTCCATCTTGATTAAAAAAAAAAACATATCATAACACTGCTAATAATTCATAAAAAACAGCTGACGTGTTTTGGACATGTAGCCATCTTTAGACATACTGCAGCTCTTGATGAATTGGGCCCTATGTCGCCAACTCTATCTCTTGTAATGGTCAATTCACTTGTATATTTTTTGCACTTTTCTATTAGTTTGTGTAAGGCGTTTACTTTTTGAGCCACTCTTAACAGTCCAAGAGTGTTAATAGACAAGGATTCCTTAGGAACGCTGCTAGAAGTTGGTGTGTGGCCATGTATTATGTTTCTAGCTAGTTATAACAGCCAGAAGTGCTGTACTAAGTATTCAAGACGCTTTGGACCTACCTTAGTCCTCTGTTGCTCCATAACATGGAGTAATAAACTGACAACTGGGCAGTACCATAGGATGGACACATGCATAGTCATTATTGGACAGTAGTAATATTTGCATGGACACACCCCATTGAAAATAGGAATAGTAACACCCAGTTGTCAATCGGTGCAGTGCAGATTTCCCATAATTATTATTTAATGGAGAATACAATTATTTATAAACACAGATAAGTCAGGAGAGCGAACACATTCTCTTTAAATAGAACTTGTATATACCGTACGTAAGACATTCAGCAGAAAATGGCCAACGTCTCCAAACAGTGATGCTGCTAATTATACTTAATTACAAGGCTTTGTTTACCGTGCTGCCATGTCAGTGCATTGTCTTTTTGCAGTATCGCTGATACATTTGTTTACAAATTTTATGCAGTCTGTTGTTTCCGGGAATTAACATATGGAAAATAGAATTTGAAAAAAATGTATATTTTAAATTATGGAAGGGGCGTAGTGTGGAAGTACTCCGACCACTTTAGTTTTTGTAACATTGATTAACATGGTGTAAAAAAAAAAAAGGCGTCATACTTCAGCCTCCCATACACATTAGACTAATATTGGCCGAACTCGATGATATCGATGGATTCGGCCAACAGACTACTGTGTATGTATTGATTGTCGGGGGAGGTAAATATCCGGCTGCTGATCCCCTTTGTTCTCCCTGAGATAAGCTGGTCTCAGACCTGTTCTGGCAGCAGCTTTTTTAAAGAGAACTGAGGAGTGGTTGTGACAGACAGTCATGTGGTTTCTGGCCATAGAAGGTCACAGTGTTTGGCTGCACAGAATGCTCCCTGACTTTCCATTGTTCTTGACTTTCATTGTTATAGGTAGCTTTCCTGCTGGATTCATCTCTCCCCCTTTTGGACCCAGTAGTAGCTCGCCTTCCACCCAGCTACTGACCATCAGTATTCTCTTGGTGATTAAATACCCCTTCCTTCTTTGGACTGGTGCTGGTGATATTTTCAGTTCCTTCAAGCCAAGGTTGCAAGCAGGTGGCTTGTACTCCTCTGTGGTATTGTTCCTGAAAACTTTGCTGAACGTCTACCTGAGTCATAAGTAGTTCATGCATTTTCCCCCGTGTGTCCTCCTTGTGTCGTCTATAGTGTTTAGTGCGGTTGACGAAGAGCTCATCCCATCCGTTCCCTATTTAGGGTCCAGCATAGTTAGGTATCTGGCTCAGCACATAGGTGTGGAACCTATATAGGGTGGTGAGGGACCCCAGGGAACAGCAGTAGGGGACACATAGGTGCGGAACCTATCTAGGGTGGTGAGGGACCCCAGGGACCAGCAGTAGGGACACATAGGTGCGGAACCTATCTAGGGTGGTGAGGGACCCCAGGGACCAGCAGTAGGGACACATAGGTGCGGAACCTATCTAGGGTGGTGAGGGACCCCAGGGGACAGTGGTAGGTTTGGTCAGGGGTCACCATCTTCCCCTTCCCTAGACACAGCGTTTCCCTTCTCTTTCGCCGTTCGCTTGGTACTTCCCCGTACCTAGCGTACAGGTTGGCCAAGTGAGCATTCATGTCCATAGGAGAGTCCACCAATATATCTCCCTGGGCCACCAGCCATCTAATTTGTATGGGGGTTTTACCTTGATGACTGGAAGATCCCCCAACAATCTATTTCCGATGGTTGCTGGATCCCTCGCCAACACATTACCGCCACAGCCAATGATTGGCTGCAGTGGTCCCATGTCCATACAGATAGAGAAGAAACAGATCCTAGAAGTGACACTTTCAGAGCTGCAATAAGGTGAGCATTACTTCTATTATTTCATTTTTCAGACCAGAAAAATTGCAAGCGGCCGGAATGTCAATGATGAGTAGAATTTCCCTTAAAAATATTAAATGGTGTAATTTGCAAGAGAGGAATTAATCAAGGTAAACCAAGGATAAACTAAGACATAAGTCATAGGGGAAATATGTATTTTGGGCGAAATGACTTTTTAATTAAAACTCAGAAATCATTTTTAGTATAAGTAAATTGATTTGGTGTGATGTCATTGCATCGGAACACAGGTCAGCTCAATAACAAAAAGTTACCGAAAAGTTAAATCGCTTCTGATACAGTTTAAAGCAAACGTATCGTTTCATAGTTTTTGGTCAGTAGGTGGCGCAATTGAGGAAAGGGTGTTCTTGTCGATGAATTAGCAACACCTACCATGTTTTTCCAAAATAATTTTCGAGTAGGTCTTATTTTTGGGGTGACATGGTTGGGGATAAGTTTACCCCCCCAAAAAAAGTGAGACCCCCCCTTCCCAGGAGAATAATACCAGACCTCGGATGTCTGTGAGGCTCCCAGGTCCTCCTACGATCTTCAGCGGGTGCTCCCAGCAGGTATACTCCACAGTGGTCCTTCCCTGCTTCTGGTCAATACACTCACATACATCAAATCGCACACACACACACACACACTCATACATACACATCAGATCACACACACACTCATACACACAGATCAGATCGCGCACACACACAGTCATACTCATACACACAGATCAGATCGCACACACACAGTCATACTCATACACACAGATCAGATCGCACACACACAGTCATACTCATACACACAGATCAGATCATACACACACAGTCATACTCATATACACACACACATCAGATCGCACACACACAGTCATACTCATATACACACATCAGATCGCACACACAGATCAGATCGCACACACAGATCAGATCGCACACACACTCATACACACAGATCAGATCGCACACACACAGTCATACTCATACACACACATCAGATCGCACACACAGATCAGATCGCACACACAGATCAGATCGCACACACACTCATACACACAGATCAGATCGCACACACACAGTCATACTCATACACACACATCAGATCGCACACACATCAGATTGCACACACAGATCAGATTGCACACACACTCATACACACAGATCAGATCGCACACACACTCATACACACAGATCAGATCGCACACACACTCATACACACAGATCAGATCGCACACACACATCAGATCACACACACACACACCCACCACCTCCGGCGATACTGATTGTTTCCGGCCATCAGGAGAAGATGGGACGCACTGCAGTGGGGCACAAGGACCTGCAGTAGAACGTATGGAGGACTCGGCGGTGGAGCGCATCTGTTACGTCCGGATGGTGGAAGCACTGGACCGTACACCGATTTCCCCTGAGGAGGCAGCCAGGCCGGTCACCCCGCCAGAGGGTCCTGATGAACGGCAGCCGAAGCACTATTGGTAGCCAGACAGTCCGTAGAGGAGCAGGAAAGGTGGATGTTGCTGAACCCACGGAGTTCTGGACGGTAGTCCTGGTGACGAGGCTCAGGGTCCGAGGCCGGGTTGTAGGGTCAGGCGGAATCCGGAACCTGCTGAGCGATGGGGCGGGTCACCGCACGGAGCCAGGGACTGGAGACTGGCGGAGCTGCAGAGGTGGTGGAACATCCGCCGAAGTCACCGTCAGGGTCCAGGGATGGACTTGGTTCGGAGCGGCTGGCGTGGCAGGACAGGCTCTGCGAGACAGACAGGGTTAATGCAGGGCAAGGTACAGGGTACAGCAATACGGGGACCTGAACACTAGCTTGCTAAACACGTAGAACAGGCCCCGCCCACCAGGAAAGAGAAACCTAATATACCCTGTACCTGTCTATGCAATATCCTGTTTCTGGGTGCTGGCCCTTTAAGAGAGGGTCAATGACCGCGCGCGCGCCCTAATGCGCATGCGCGAGGCCCGTGTGCCAGAAGCCAGTCCAGGAAGCGGTGAGGAGGAAGCAGGAGCGCCCGGCTGTGTGTCCCATGTCGCAGAGGAGCGCCGGGAGCGGGGAGCAGGACACAAGGAGGGTGCCGGCGAGGAGGACGGGACCGGGACCGGGGTGGTGAGCAGGGGACGCCGGCGGGAACCGGGGAGCGGGCCACGGGGACCGGAGTGCGGGGCACGGGGACCGGAGAGCGGGGCCCGGGGACCGGGAAGCGTGACAGTACCCCCTCCCCCACGCCCCCCTCCCCGCAACCGGGACAGGAAGGCACGTATCAGAGGAGTGCCAACATTCTCCCGGGGCTCCCAGGACCTATCCTCGGGACCATACCCGCCCAGTCCACCAGGAAGTATTGCCGACCTCGCACGGTCTTCATGGCCACGATATCCCTTACCGCATAGATGTCATCGTCAGCGATGGGAGGAGGAGCAGTACCGGCATCAGCGGAGAAGGGACCAAGGACAACAGGCTTGAGCAGGGAGACATGGAAGGAGTTGGGTATCCGCATCGTGGCCGGGAGCTGCAGCTTGTAGGAGACTGCATTAATCTTGCTGATGACTTTAAACGGCCCGATGTAACGAGGACCCAACTTGTACGATGGCAACTTCAATCGGACATATTTGGATGCAAGCCAGACCAAATCACCAGGGGAGAAACACGGGGGATCCAGGCGCCGTTTGTCCGCATGTCTCTTCATCCGCAAAGAAGCACGCTCTAGGGAAGTCTTGACAGAGCTCCATATGGCTGAGAAGTCTTGGACCAGAGCATCTGCTGCGGGGACGTCGGAAGCCGAGGATACTGGCAATGGGACAGAAGGCTGAAGTCCGTAAACGACTCGGAAGGGAGAGCAGGAAGTGGACTCGCTGATGTGGTGGTTGTGGGAGAACTCAGCCCAAGGAAGAAGCACGGACCAGTCATCGTGATGGGCATTAACATAGTGGCGCAGGAAGGAGGTCAGGATCTGATTGACCCGTTCCACTTGCCCATTCGACTGAGGATGGTAGGCTGAAGAGAAGTCCAGAGATACTCCCAGATGTTTGCAGAGGGCCCTCCAGAAGCGCGAGGAAAACTGAGTTCCTCTGTCGGACACAATGTGTGCGGGAAAGCCATGCAATCGGAATATATGTTGTATGAAGGAGTCAGCTAGTTCCTGGGCAGAGGGCAGCCCGGCCATGGGAATGAAGTGAGCCATTTTTGAGAAACTGTCCACCACAACCCATATGACTGTGTGTCCGGAGGATAAGGGTAAGTCCGTAATGAAGTCCATTGCAATATGTTGCCACGGAACGGAAGGAATGGGCAGAGGCAGAAGACGTCCATATGGTAGGTGCTTGGGTGTCTTGTTCCGGGCACAGGACGAACAGGCTGAGACGAAGGTTGCGACGTCTTTACGGAGAGACGGCCACCAATAGTGACGGACAATCGTACTCCACGTCTTCTTCTGACCAGCGTGGCCGGCGATCTTTGAGGCATGGCCCCATTGCAGGACTCTGTGTCTGTCAGTATCAGAGACATAGGTTTTCCCAGGGGGTATCTGAGTCAGAGCGACAGGAGCCACCGGAATGACTTTACTGGGGCTGATGATGGGCTGGAACGTCTCCTCCTCCAGCTCTATGGGCACGAAGGACCTAGACAAGGCGTCTGCCCGCACGTTCTTGTCCGCGGGCCGAAAATGGAGTTGGAAATCAAAACGAGCGAAAAACAAGGACCAGCGGGCTTGTCGTGGGTTCAGTCTTTGGGCTGACCGCAGATACTCCAGATTCTTGTGGTCCGTGTAGATAATCACAGGATATACAGCTCCCTCCAAGAGGTAGCGCCATTCCTCCAAGGCCAGCTTGACGGCCAGTAGCTCCCGATCACCGATGGTGTAGTTGCGTTCGGGTGCCGAGAAGCTCTTGGAGAAGAATCCGCTTGTAACCATCTTCCCGGAGCAGGATTTCTGCATCAACACTGCCCTGGCCCCTGAGGAGGAGGCATCCACCTCTAAGGTGAACTGTCGGTTCAATTCAGGGCGATGAAGAACTTGGGAGGAAGCAAACGCCTGTTTCAATGAGCAGAACGCGGCATTGGCCACCGGTGGACAGTCCTTAGGATTAGCTCCCTTCTTGATCAAGGCAGAGAGAGGCGCAGTCAGGGCAGAGAAGTGCGGGATGAATTGCCGATAATAGTTCGCGAAGCCAAGGAAGCGTTGGATAGCCTTCAGTCCGGATGGAGGAGGCCAGTTGAGGATGGAAGACACTTTCTCGGGGTCCATCTGCAGGCCGGTGTCCGAGATTACATAACCCAGAAAGGGAAGGGACGACTTTTCAAAGACGCACTTCTCGTATTTGGCGTACAGACGGTTCTCTCTAAGCCTTTGGAGTACTAGCTGCACGTTCTCTCTGTGGGTCTGTAGGTCCGGCGAGAAGACCAGGATGTCGTCCAGATATACCACGACACAGACATAGAGGAGATCTCTGAACACGTCGTTTACCAATTCTTGGAAGACTGCCGGAGCATTACACAGACCAAAGGGCATGACACAATACTCGTAGTGCCCATCCCGAGTGTTGAATGCGGTCTTCCATTCGTCTCCAGAGCGAATGCGAACCAGGTTATAGGCCCCACGGAGGTCCAACTTGGTAAATACACGAGCTCCTCGGAGCCGATCGAATAGTTCGGGGATGAGAGGCAGAGGGTATTTGTTTTTTACAGTGATCTGGTTTAATCCCCGGTAGTCAATGCAAGGGCGCAGATCACCCTCCTTCTTCTTGACAAAGAAAAACCCTGCTCCGGCAGGGGACGAGGATCTCCGAATGAAGCCCTTAGCCAGGCTCTCGGTGATATAGGCAGACATGGCCCGTGTTTCAGCAGGGGACAAGGGGTATATTCTTCCTCTAGGAGGCGTAGTTCCTGGCAAGAGATCGATCGCACAGTCGTAGGGACGATGAGGCGGTAGTACCTCCGACTCCTTTTTATCAAAAACGTCCGAGAAGGACCAGTAGGCAGAAGGCAATCCTGGTAGAGACTCTGGAACCGGAGGTCGTCGGATGGGCTGGATGGATTTCAGGCATCTCTCGTGACACGAGGAGCCCCATCGGGTAATTTCACCTGTACTCCAGCTGACCGACGGTTCGTGTGCCCGTAACCATGGGAGTCCCAGCAGGATCTGATGAGACATGCGCGGGAGGACGTAGAAGGTGATCTTCTCGGTGTGCAGGGCACCGATCCGTAAGTCCACAGGCTTGGTGATCAGTGAGACGGTGTCAGAGAGGGGTCTCCCATCTACAGAGGCGATCACCAGCGGTTTTTCTAGTGGGAGAACAGGCACCTGGTACTTATCCACTGTGGCCTGCTGGATGAAGTTGCCTGCTGCTCCGGAATCGAGATACGCCTATGCCGTGAACCGGGTCTCTTCTGTAGTGACTTGAACAGTCCATGTAACGGAGTCTGAGAGAGTCCCAGCACCTAGGGTGGCCTCTCCTACCAAGCCTAGGCTTTGGAGTTTCCCGGCTTCTCGGGACAAGAGCGTAGCAGGTGTGTGCCATCACCACAGTAGAAGCAGAGACCCTTTGCTAATCGTTCTGCTCTGCGTTGCTCAGACTGCCTCAGGCGGTCAATCTGCATGGGCTCGATGGTAGACGCGCCAGGTGACGCCGACTGGGGAGCGATGGACTTCTGTGGTGGGGAGGAGTGCCTTATCGGACGCCTCTCGCGGGACACCTCTTTGGCTCGTTCCTGAAAGCGAAGATCCACTCGAGTCGCTAGATCAATCAGGGCATCCAGGGTGGAAGGCACGTCACGACCAGCCACTTCATCTTTAATATGACCCGAGAGTCCTTCCCAGAAGGCGGCGGTTAGAGCCTCATTGTTCCACCCTAATTCCGAAGCCAAGGTGCGAAAACGTATAGCATATTGGCCCACCGTCAGAGTCCCCTGACGTAGCCGGAGGAGGGATGAGGCAGACGCGGAGGCGCGTCCGGGCTCGTCAAAGGCGCCACGAAAAGCCTGCAGGAACTCCTGGATGTCGGTGGTTACCGGATCCTCCTTCTCCCACAAGGGGTTCATCCAGGCCAGTGCCTCTCCCTCTAGATGGGACATCATGAACGCGACCTTGGCTTGGTCAGAGGCAAAAAGGTGCGGCAGCAGCTTGAAATGGAGGGAGCATTGATTTATGAATCCCCTGCAGGTCTTGGGATCTCCGGCGTACCGGGGTGGTGAGGCCAAACGAAGTTTGGAAGTATCCGAGGAGGCTGCCACGGGAGCTGTGGCCGTGGATTGCACAGTGGATCCTGAGATGCCAAGGACGTGGCCGTTGCTTGTAGCGTGTTCAGGCGGGTATCCACAGAAGACATGAAGGACAGCATGCGGGTCTGGGTCTCGCGCTGTCGTACAAGTTCCTGCTGCAAGGCCGCTAGTGCTTCGGCGGGATCCATGGCCTGTTCTAGCTGTTACGTCCGGATGGTGGAAGCACTGGACCGTACACCGATTTCCCCTGAGGAGGCAGCCAGGCCAGGTCACCCCGCCAGAGGGTCCTGATGCACAGCAGCCGAAGCACTATTGGTAGCCAGACAGTCCGTAGAGGAGCAGGAAAGGTGGATGTTGCTGAACCCACGGAGTTCTGGACGGTAGTCCGGGTGACGAGGCTCAGGGTCCGAGGCCGGGTTGTAGGGTCAGGCGGAATCCGGAACCTGCTGAGCGATGGGGCGGGTCACCGCACGGAGCCAGGGACTGGAGACTGGCGGAGCTGCAGAGGTGGTGGAACATCCGCCGAAGTCACCGTCAGGGTCCAGGGATGGACTTGGTTCGGAGCGGCTAGCGTGGCAGGACAGGCTCTGCGAGACAGACAGGGTTAATACAGGGCACGGTACAGGGTACAGCAATACGGGGACCTGAACACTAGCTTGCTAAACACGTAGAACAGGCCCCGCCCACCAGGAAAGAGAAACCTAATATACCCTGTACCTGTCTATGCAATATCCTGTTTCTGGGTGCTGGCCCTTTAAGAGAGGGTCAATGACCGCGCGCGCGCCCTAATGCGCATGCGCGAGGCCCGTGTGCCAGAAGCCAGTCCAGGAAGCGGTGAGGAGGAAGCAGGAGCGCCCGGCTGTGTGTCCCATGTCGCAGAGGAGCGCCGGGAGCGGGGAGCAGGACACAAGGAAGGTGCCGGCGAGGAGGACGGGACCGGGACCGGGGTGGTGAGCAGGGGACCGGGGAGCGGGCCACGGGACCGGAGTGCGGGGCACGGGGACCGGAGAGCGGGGCCCGGGGACCGGGAAGCGTGACAGCATCGATGCATTCCACCACACTGAGTTCCATGTTGAGCAATTGGTATTGCTGGATATGGTGTGAGTGTGAGTGTGTGTGTATGTGCAATCTAATGTGTGACTACGGTATGTGTGAGATTTGTAAAGTGTAAAATGATTGACATTACTGTAGTTGTTATTGTTGTTACCCATAGAGTAGTTAAAAAATATCTAAAGTAAAGTTTTCACCACTATTTAAAAGAAAAAAGGTGTAAAATAACAAAATAATATATATTGGCCAGTCATCTAGCGCTGCTGAGGTTCCCTAACAGGTAACTTACTTGGTGTAAATGCGGCTGTTCTCCTGAATCCGACAATGTTTTTCATTTGTTCCTGCACCTCACCTGTAATGGTGTATGTGGAGAACAGGGGCCAGGGGCTCCTAGACTCGCGTTTAGGCTAGGGGACCTTAGCTATCCCTAATCCCAGTTACCTCTGATGGTGAGGATGTTTGGGCTGCTTTCCTTGTCCTTCTCCTGACCAGCTCTGATCTTATACCCCTTCCCCCCCAACCCCTGTGGAGGGACAAGGCAGTAGTGATAAAGCCAATAGAAATAGACAAACAGGGGAAAACCAAATCTCTATCTCACGGCACACACAGAGGTATAAGATAAAAGAGCTTAGGAGGAAAATAAGAGCAGAGAGGAAACAACAAGACAACGGGAGAACTCCACAACAACTCCACGCACAAAGTAATACAATCACCAACAGGAATGAGATACAACAGCACACAGACCGGTTTAGCAAAAAGCTATAGTCAGCATGGGATGACAGGCGCCACCATCTTAAAAAGGCAAGGAGAGACTGTGATAGGTCTCCCACAAAAAGTGATCCAAGAGGTAACCAGCAGGCTAGCAGAAATTACCTACTGTAACGATCACTAATGAGAACACAACTGGTCGACACCTGAGCCTGTCTGTGTAACTCAGACGTACCAAAGGAGGAATAGTGTGGCGTGTCAAATTCTGCAGTGTGAACAGTGTCAGAAGCTGGCATGACACTCAGCAAGCAAAACAACGTGTAACATCTCTTTTTCTGAGATACGACCCCTTCTTCTTGTATATAAATGTAGTCTTATTAGCCAAGTGGGTGTGGTCCTCCTGGGGGTGTCTTCTTGAAGATCATGCCTTCTTGGCTAAAAAAAAATAAAAAAAATACCTACAGAGAAGAAGAGTCAATATCTCAGGAACGGAGAGGCATAGGAACGCAAAATAAGTGACCCCAGATTCAGGAGAACAGTTTCATTTACACCTAATATCAAAATGCCATATTTATGACAAGTGATAGGTCCTCGTAAAGTGCGGCGTATATGGCGATGGATATGCCTCGTCTGTCTCGGCTTTCACAAAGTCCCTATGATAATGCTATTAGGTTCTATGCTTCACTACCGTTAAAAATGAAGAATCCATTGGAAGCCTCCATGGCCGATGATCTTTAAACTAGATATAATTACGGTAATTAATTTACCCCTCGTGATGGAAGAAGGGTTCGTGAAATCAGATATCTGATTGGTTGGCAAAGGTTACGGGCCGCAAATTCATTTATCCCGTTTGTTTACTCGCCATGAACATTTCTACGCATATTATGACGTCTCCCGAGTTACAAGTAGGGAATCTGATATCGTTAGCTGACACTAATTGCAAATATGTCATGTAGCGTCTCTTCGCAGTCATGTGACATATACAGACAATGGAATATACATTCTTTTCAATAAAAAGAAAACTGACGGGAAACATGCCTTTCCGAGGCTCCGGGAGATCTGGCAGTGATAAGCAATTAGGAATGAGTCTTCAGTCTTGAACATGCATTCGGTTCTTCGAGTGCCTGACTATATGTAAAGCATTTGTACAAGCTAAAAAAAACATGGCTGCTGCAGACATAAAACAAAAAGATTCCTAAACATCTGTTGACTTAGTGTATATTTTTCCAAGTTCTGTATTCAACCTAATATTTTGAGTATTTTTTTATATTTTCTTCTACCAGCTATAATGGTGATCAGCATCCTGTGAGTAAGGATGCATGTACGCTAGTCGATAATCGGGAACGTTCCCTGATTATCGGCAGTACATTGTTGGCACTCCATTATTAGCAACACAACATTCTCCCTTGTAAGTGTGATGTCCATTACTAGGTGGCGCTAGACACACTTGTGTGCAGTGAATGGAGAGGTAGTCAAACAAGCCGAGGTCAGAAGCCACGAGGTAACGACAGGACACTGTATGCAGACAGAGATGAGGTCAAGATACAAGCCGAGGGTCAGGATTCCAGGAGAGTACATGGGGGCAGGCGGGAACGTGGTCAGGAAGAGGTCCAAGGTCAGAAGCCAGGAGAATTCGACAAAATCAGAGTAATCTGAGCAATCACCAGGAACGAGGAGCATCTGTGTAGGCACCTCCCAGGACAGCGTAGAACCCACAGCCGAGAGACAACTCATCCATAGGTGTTCAAGACAAAACAGCAGAGCCTCCAATCTGCAAAAGGCTCTGCACAAAGGAACAGCAAGTACCGGCTCTGCAGGAGAGCAAGGCAGAACATAACACAAAATGATCCGCGCATCAGAATCGTGTCAGTAAGAGTGTATTTCCATCGGTTGATAATTGGGAACGAGCATTCATAGGAACACTCATTTCTCGATTATCGGCCTCTCTAAACATACTGCCAGAGCTCTTCATCATGTTATTATTTATAAGCTTACTTAAAAGTCATTCTTGGCTGAACATTGTCATGCCGTGTTCTGCTCTATACTCACCAGGTGTTATGGTGACTTCTGCCCCTGTTCACACTGTAGAGTCTGACACACCACCTGGTGCCTGTAAATTACTCAGTCAGAGTCAGATGTCGGCCAGTGTTGTGCTCTCTGATGATCAGTCTAGGAGGAGTTAATTCCTGCTGGCCTGTGAATTGTTGCTAGGGTCAAAGTTTTCTGAAGACCTATCAGAGCCGCCTCTGCCCTTTAAAAGATGATGGAACCTGTTCCTCCATGCCGACTCTTTGTGCGTTGAGATCCAGCATTTGATGAACTGCTGATGTTTGTTTATTTCCTCCCTGTACTTTTTTTCTACCTAAGCACGTATTGTCTTTACCCCTGTGTGTGCTGCAGTGTGTTTGTTCTTTGGTTCTCTCTTGTTTGGCTGTTTCTGTGGGATTTATCACTCCTGTCCTAGCCCTCCCCAGGGGTGAGGGAGAAGGGGTATTAGACCAGGGCCTGAGCAGGAGTCAGGGCTTCGCTGGCGGTCCAAACCTTGCCACCATAAAGCGTACCTCTGGAATAAGGGTTAGCTTAAAATCCCTAGTCTGAGTGCCAGTCTAGGTGCCCCCATTCCTAGTTACCGTGTCATACCCAGTGATACACATTGTCTTGTGTAAAGAGGACGTACTACCAAAACATGGTGTTCTACACCCACAAAATGATCGTTGTAACGATCGTTCTGTGAGCATAAAAATGAGTCACCAGGCTATGAAACGATGACCAATTGGCTTAAACATTGATGTTCGGTGGTTGTTAAATGGCTGATAACCTGCAGCTGCATCTCCCTCCTCTCCGTTCCATTTTCTATTTACACAAGAGAAATTTGTTGTTAACAGTCTAGTTCTAGAGGGAGCATCGAGAAAAGATTATGATAACTATGGGAGACTGAAATACCTTTCCTCATGGAAGAAATGTTGAAAAATGGAATATATACCTGTACCTGCAATGTATTGATTTATGGAAAAAATAGGTGATTTGGTGGGACCTCGATCACTGGCATGCTCACTATCTCTGAGCACTGGTCTCTTAAATGCCTCATCAGAATTGTTCTACCCAAAAAAAGCCACTTTCTACACTTTGCTATCTCCTCATTTTCAAGAAGAAAGAATTGGGGAGTGTCGTGAATGCTTGCATGGCCACTGGTTTGTTCCAAATGGGCATTACAGAAACTCATTCTTGAGTTCCAGTGGACAGATTTACCTATCCACTAGATCGGGGTCCCCAACCTTTGGCTGACGTACACATGACGTGTGGCTTGCAGATGTACATTTGCACTAGGCATTGCAAACAGTTATGAAGAACAGTTCTCCAAATGGGGTCATTTCTGAGCAGTGCCACACACAAGAGCAGATCTGAATGGAGGTAGGAACCCCTTGACATTGTATACTGTCTTGGTGTCATGATTTCTGTTGAATTGCTTTGGCTGTTGCTATACTGGTAATTGGGGCTCTCGGTATAACTGCTATGAGGGGGGTGGGAGCTGGATGTGGCTCACTACCTTGTCTTAAGGGTGCTTTACACGCTGCGACATCGCTAGCGATCTCGTTAGCGATGTAACACGCCAGATCGCACATGCGATTTGCTAAGATCCCTCATGTGACCGGCGCTACAAAAATGACCTATGTTCGATCTCGGCAAATCTTATCTGCAATCTGGCGTGTCACATCGCTAACAAGATCACTAGCGATGTCGCAGCCTGTAAAGCACCCTTTAGGGTGGATTGGGCTCACAACCCTCTCTCGAGCTGAATGTTGCTCATGACCCTCTCTTACAGCTGGATGTGGCTCACGACCCTCTCTTAGAGCTTGATGTTGCTCACAACCCCCTCTTAGAGCTGGATTTGGCTTACTACCCTCTGTGGATCCCAACCCTCTTTTAGAGCTGGATGTGGCCCACGACACTCTCTCAGAGCTGGATGTGGCTCACAACCCTCTCTCGAGCTGAAGGTTGCTTAAGACCCTCTCTTAGAGCTGGATGTGGCGCATGACCTTCTCTTCGAGCCGGATGTGGCTCACAACCCTTTCTTAGAGCTGTATGTGGCTCACGACCCTCTTGTAGAGCTAGATGTGGCTCACGACCCTCTCTCAGAGCTTAATGTGGCTCACGACCTTCTCTTAGAGCTGGATGTGGCTCACGACCTTCTCTTAGAGCTGGATGTGGCTCACAAGCCTCTCTGAGAGTTGAATGTAGCTTGGGACCCTCTTTCAGAGCTGGATGTGGCTCACGACCCTCTCTCAGAGCTGAATGTGGCTCACGACCTTCTCTTAGAGCTGGATGTGGCTCACGACCTTCTCTTAGAGCTGGATGTGGCTCACGACCTTCTCTTAGAGCTGGATGTGGCTCACAAGCCTCTCTGAGAGCTGAATGTAGCTTGGGACCCTCTTTCAGAGCTGGATGTGGCTCACGACCCTCTCTCAGAGCTGAATGTGACTCTCTAGGTCAGAACGGTTGGGGACCACTGCTCTAGATAGACCCTTTATTACAAGATACCTTTTGACGTCACGTTTCACTGTGTAGAACGGCTTGAAAAAAGTAAATTTTTAGTTTAGCATTTTTGCCGTAATGTTTGTATTAATCAGTAGAGAAGCGGAAAATGGAAAGTAATATATATGTAAAAGAGGTTATAGTAAATTAAACAGAGTTCACAAACACAATCCATGTCTCTGCTCCGTGTTGGTCATTTAACGCAGGGATGAATCCGGAAAATAATGATACGAACGCCGCTTCCTCTACGTCAATTGATTATTTGGATTTTCTCTCCCATTGGCCATGCCACTAAGGCACTCGAAACCCAAAGGACTGAGGATTTATGTCAGCCACCGTTAACTGATGGTTGACAACACTTTGAACCCGTTGCCGCCTTCAGTAGTTCAGCAGTTGACATATACAGATGAGGGAAGCCGGCGGATGGAATTTTTTGAAGTTTTCTGCAAATGGAAGGAATAGAATTTTCTTAGATCTTTCCATTAAAGTGTAAGCTCGGTTGTATGGAGTGGAAATCACCTGTCACATGGAAGCCACCATCCTGGAATAAAGCAAATCAATCAGGAGATTACACAATCAAGTAGAGTGCCGGGTGCCAGGGTCCCACATTTATCATCTATGTGAAACGCGTCAGCTGCTCATTCCCATTCCTCACTCTGGCCCGGCAATGGCAGATTATGCACATATATCTCACCAATCAAGAAGCTTCGGCAACTTCATAAGAGCAGCCGTATGCTCGTAATCATTGCCTCTGTATCAGAGACGCCGGCGTGTTGGCCGTCATGACATTTCTCAGATTGTGTTTCTTTACACTAAACCCTATGATGTGCTGGATTTCAGCCTACTGCGCATTTACTTGTAGGTATGAGACCTACTTAGAGGATGAAGGGGGCTTTACATGCAGCAATATCGCTAGCGAGCGTACCCGCCCCCGTCGTTTGTGCGTCAATATCATTAGGAGCCGTCACACGGACTTACCTGCCTAGCGATGTCACTGTTGCCGGCGAACCGTCTCTTTTCTAAGGGGGTGGTTCGTGTGGCGTCACAGCGGCGTCACTAAGCGGCCGCCCAATAGAAGCGGGGGGGCGGAGATGAGTGGCCATAACATCCCGCCCACCTCCTTCCTTCCTCATTTCCGGCGGCCGCAGGTAAGCTGTAGTTCGTCGTTCCCGGGGTGTCACACATAGCGATATGTGCTGCCTCGGGAACGAAGAACAACCTGCGTCCTCAACAATCAACGAATTTTTGAAAATGAACGACGTGTCAACGATGGACGATTTGGTGAGTATTTTCCATCGTTAACAGTCGCTCGTTGGTGTCACACGCTACGACGTCGCAAACGATGCCGGATGTGCGTCACGGAATCCGTGACCCCGGCGATATATCGTTAATACGTCGTTGCGTGTAACGGGGCCTTAAGACTCGGAATAGTATTGTAATGAGGATCACGCATGGCGGTAGACAACATTACTATTGCAGAATGAAAAAAACACAAAAAATAGTATTGAAAGGAAAAATAAAAGTGATTTCAATCCACTCGATTCCAGTTACCGTCATGTGATCTGTAACTATTCCGGGGGTATCCCAAATGTAAAAAGTGTTGGCACGTACCGGGGATTTGCCGTAAATTGTTGATAAATACAAGTATAATGTAAAAGATTATCAGCTCACCCTCAGTGGCTTGTGGTGAGCCGTATCTTGTTGCCCATAAGGATCGAGTTAGAGGCAGGTGCCATGTGGCTTACGTCCAAGAAGTAAAGGTAACAAGAAGGAAGAAGACCAGCAGCAAAAATAAAATGCTAAAGCATGGTGAGAATAAAATACAATGAAACTGACGCGCTTCGGACAGGATTCTTAATAATTATATGATTAATGAGCTTGTCCGAAACGCGTCAGGTGTCATTGTATTTTATTCTCACCATGTTTTAATTATCTATAATAAAGACAAGCAGTTTATTTTTGGTGCTGGACTTCAGTCTTCCTGTTATCTAAAAGGAAGTATAAATACAGCGGGGGAAATAAGTATTGAACACGTCATCAACAGACTACCAGACCACATCAAAGTTGCCACAAACCACCAGACCATATCAAAGTTGACACAGACCACATCAAAGTTGACACAGACCACATCAAAGTTGACACAGGCCACATCAAAGTTGTCACAGACAACCAGACCACATCAAAATTGCCACAGTCCAGCAGACCCCATCAAAATTGCCACAGTCCACCAGACCACATCAAAGTTGACACAGATCACCCCAACATTGAACCAGACCACATCAAAGTTGCCACAAACCACCAGACTACATCAAAGTTGACACAGACCACCAGAGCACATCACAGTTGCCATCAGACCACGTCAAAGTTGCCACAGTCTACCAGACCACATCAATGTTGATGCTGACCACCAGACCACATCAAAGATGACACAGACCACCCCAAAGTTTACACAGATCACCAGACCACATCAAAATTGACACAAATCACCAGTTCACATCAAAGATGACACAGACGACCCCACGGTTGAAACAGATCACCAGACCACATCAAAGTTGATGGAAACCACCAGACCATATCAAAGTTGATGCAAACCACCAGACCACATCAAAGTTGACACAGACCACCCCAAAGTTGACACAGACCACAAGACCACATCAAAGTTGCCACAGACCATCAGACCACGTCAAAGTTGCCACAGTCTACCACATCAATGTTGATGCTGACCACCAGACCACATTAAAAATGACACAGACCACCCCAAAGTTGACACAGATCACCAGACCACATCAAAGTTGACACAAATTACCAGACCACATCAAAGATGACACAGACGACCCCAAAGTTGACACAGATCACCAGACCACATCAAAGTTGACGCAAACAACCAGACCACATCAAAGTTGACACAAACCACCCCAAAGTTGACACAGACCACAAGACCACATCAAAGTTGCCATCAGACCACATCAAAGTTGCCCCAGACCACATCAAAGTTGCCACAGACCATTAGACCACATCAAAGTTGCCACAGTCTACCAGACCACATCAATGTTGACGCTGACCACCAGACCACGTCAAAGATGACACAGACCACCCCAAAGTTGACACAAACCACCAGACCACGTCAAAGATGACACAGACCACCGCAAAGTTGACACAGATCACCAAACCACATCAAAGTTGACGGAAACCACCAGACTATATCAAAGTTGCCACAGATCATCAGACCACATCAAAGTTGACACAGGCCACCAGACCCCATCAAAGTTGTCACAGACAACCAGACCACATCAAAATTGCCACAGTCCACCAGACCACATCAAAGTTGACGGTGACCACATCAAAATTGATGCTTACCACATCAAAATTGGATGTGTAGGAAAGAAAAGAGCTTATAAAAGCCAAAAGATGCAACATTTTTAATAAAATCCAAATGCAAAAAAAAGAATTTAGCTCCAAAAAAATGAAAAAATAAAGTAATAAAAAATGTGCCCAGTTGTGGAAATCCCTTTAGTGTTTCAGATAAAAGTGTATGATGTAAGAAACATGACTTTTTATGCTATGTATCAGGTGTGGCAAAGGGTTAAAGATTAATCACAATTGTATTTACTTTTTTCATAAATAGTCATGAAAATAAGAAACTCTATTGTAGTTTATCGTATTGAACATGTGACCAATTTTCTAAGCAAATATATTTCAAAAGGTGATATTGACATGAAATTCTCACTAGATGTCGGTAACAACCCATCCAATCAACACTTACTTAATACTTACAAATGGCTGACAATTCCTATTTCTTTAGCTCTCTTTTTTGTCTGCTTCACTGTATAGACTTGGACAGGTGAGCAGAGTCATCTCAGTATCATAGAATGGATAATTTAATCATGGCTTTATTGTACTTCTAAGGCAAAATAATCAAACAAAATGCTATAGATATGGCTCTGTATACCATTCTTTTGTCTCTCTCTCTGGTCCTGTACTCACTTCCTTTGGGCGGACATATCCAGAAGTTAATTATTCTTAGCAATTTTCCACTCTTTTTAAAATTAAAGAAAAGCTGTCACCTTTAAAAGCACATTTACGTTCAGATATTGGATTATTTTACAAGTAAGTAGCGTTACAATTCTTACTGAAAATGCAGCTACCCGGAGAAAATTAACTTATTTTCTGCTGGCAGCTGCTGGCTTTCAGTCATTGTGAAGTGCACAGAGTGGAGGCAATCACCACTCAGTACACAGTGAAGGCACTTTGACAGCATGCTCTGCAGCGCATCAGTGCAGAGTGAGCTGTCAATCAAAGTGTAGCCCACCCCTTTGACTGAAAGCCAGCAGTTACTGGGAGGAAATAAGTTCATTTTCTCCTGGTAACCACGCTTTCAGTAAGATGGCCAGGTAGCGCTATTTTCCTGCAGATTAACTCTAAATCTGCAGGTAAATAGCATTTTTCCAAGGTGGCAAGTACCTTTTTAACAGTAAGAAGCCATCCTGAAGAAAGAAAAAAGAGGCAATTCAGTTGTAGCCCACCCCTTTGACTGAAAGCTAGCAGTTACTGGGAGGAAATAAGTTCATGTTCTCCTGGTTGCCTCGTTTCAGTAATTTGGCACTATTTACCTGCAGATTAACTTTTATATATGCTGGTAAATAGCGTTTTCCGAGGTGACCAGTTCCTTTTAACAGTAGGAAGCTATCCTGATAAAAGAAAAAAGAGGCAGTTCAGTTGTAGCCCACTCCTGTAACTGAAAGCTAGCGGTTACTGGGAGGAAATAAGTTAATTTTCTCCTGGTAGCCTCGTTTCAGTAAGATAGCGCTATTTACCTGCAGATTAAGGGGCACTTTGCACACTGCGACATCGCAGGCCAATGCTGCGATGCCGAGTGCGATAGTCCCCGCCCCCGTCGCAGCAGCGATATGTGGTGATAGCTGCCGTAGCGAAAATTATCGCTACGCCAGCTTCACACACACACACTCACCTGCCGTGCGACGTCCCTGTGGCCGGCGACCCGCCTCCTTGTTAAGGGGGCGGGTCATGCGGCGTCATAGCAACGTCACACGGCAGGCGGCCAATCGGAGTGGAGGGGCGGAGATGAGCAGGATGTAAACATCCTGCCCACCTCCTTCCTTCCGCATATCCTACGGAAGCCGCAGTGACGCCGGTAGGAGATGTTCCTCGCTCCTGCGGCTTCACACACAGCGATGTGTGCTGCCGCAGGAGCGAGGAACAACATCGGACCGTCGCGTCAGCGTAATTATGAATTACGCCGACGCTGCACCGATGATACGATTACGATGCTTTTGCGCTCGTTAATCATATCATCTAGGCTTTACACAATACGACGTCACATGCGATGCCGGATGTGCGTCATTTTCAATTTGACCCCACCGACATCGCACCTGCGATGTCGTAGTGTGCAAAGCCCGCCTAACTCTATAGTTTAGGTAAATAGCGTTTTTCGAGGGGACAAGTTCCCTTTAAGAGAAAAAAGCTATCCTGATAAAAGAGAAAAGAGGCAATTCAGGTGTAGCCCACCCTCTGACTGAAAGCCAGTGGTTGCTGGGAGGAAATAAGTTAATTTTCTCCTAGTAGCCACGCTTTCAGTAATTTGGCACTATTTACCTGCAGATTTACTGTATATCTACAGGTAAATTGCATTTCCCAAGGTGACTAGTTAATTTTAACAGTGGGAAGCTATCCTGATAAAAAAAAGAGGCAATTCAGTTGTAGCCCGCCCACCCCATTGACTGAAAGCCAGCGGTTACTGGGAGGAAATAAGTTAATTTTCTCCTGGTAGCCTTGTTTCAGTAAGAAAGTGCTATTTACCTGCAGATTAACTCTATATTTTAGATAAATAGCGTTTTTCGAGGGGACAAATTCCCTTTAACAGTAAGAAGCCATGCTGATAAAACAAAAAAAAAAGGCAATTCTTACCCCCCATGGCCCGACCACCATTGATAAGTTGCCAATCAGTGGTGATATCACAAAGCACCTAGGCACCATGAAATCAGACCCCACTTACCTACTTAGTGCCATTTTTAATAATGGAGTGGGCTACCCTGACCCTCCCGATCCATCCTAATGGCCGAATATTACATTAAACTTCCCCCCATTTATGATTGAGGCCTCCTGCATTATCAGTGTAATTTTCCTTACATATCTATCCCCTGTTCTGAAGAAGTAGACTTCTCGTATGTAAATCTGGCGGCATCGTGTCCCCCGGTACAGTCTACAGTGATAAGATGCGGTGCTTCTGCTTTATTGCGGAGGGAATACATTTTAATTCAGATTCTCATAATAATAAATAACACCCTTCACGGGCGATATACAAAATATACGGGGATTTATGGCCTCCTTTAGTGAGAAGGGACAGGCTGAGGCTGTTATGTGAGTTATGGAGATGGGCGAGCGCCGAGCGCTGTCTCTACCACACATGATGTCTCATCTGGCGGCTGCCGTTAAGATCTACGCGATGTTTTGCTCTCAGTAGAGAGCGTTAAGTTATGGCTCTCCGAGTTCCTCCACCGTAAAGTACCGCTCTCCTGATTCATCATTGCCACTGAACTGCAAAGGCCAGACGTGATCGCTCTTCTTCTTTTTTTTTTTTTTAGACAAATACATATTCACTGTAACGGCTGACTACAGAGAGTATGGGCAAGCAAGCCAATTAAATGCAAGGATATGGGGCTAAAAATTATGTTTGCCTCGGTGCTGCACTCTCTACTGCTGGCTGCAGAATGAGTTAACTGAGAATCCATCAGTGAGCAAACTGACAGTCTGATGTGGAGATTTTAACTTTTTATCAGTCTTTTCCCGAGCTCCTCTCAGATGATTTATGATCACAGACCACATCAAAGTTGAGACGGACCACATCAAAATTGACAGACTACCAGACCACATCAAAGTTGACACAGCCAACAAGACCAGATTCAAGGTTGACACAGACCACATCAAAGGTGCCTCTGACTACCAGACCACATCAAAGTTGACATCAGGTCATCACACCACATCAAAGTTAACACAGACCACCCCAAAGTTGACACAGACCACCAGACCACATCAAAGTTGACACAGACCACATCAAAGTTAGTTGACACAGACCTCATCAAGGATGAAACAGACCACATCAAAGTTGACAGACTTCCAGACCACATCAAAGTTGACACAGACCACCCCAAAGTTGATCCAAACCACATCAAAGTTGACAGACCACATCAAAGGTGCCTCAGACTACCAGACTACATCAAAGTTGACATAGACCACCAGACCACATCAAAGTTCACACAGATCATCACACCACAAAGGTGCCTCAGAATACCAGACCATATCAAAGTTGACACAGACCACCAGACCACATCAAAGTTGACACAGACCACATCAAAGTTGACACAGACCACATAAAAGATGATACAGACCGCATCAAAGTTGATACAGACTACTAGACCAGATCAAAGTTGACACAGACCACCAGACCACATCATAGTTGACACAAATCACCACATCATGTTGACACAGACCACCCCAATGTTTACACAGACCACCAGACCACATCAAACTTGACAGACCACATAAAAAATGACACAGACTACAAAGTTGACACAGACTACCAGACCATGTCAAACTTGACACAGACCACATCAAAGTTGCGACAGTCCACCAGACCACATCAAAGTTGTTACAGACCACCAGACCACATCAAAGTTGACAAAGCCAGTCTGACCACATCAAAGTTGACACAACCAACCAGACCAGATCAAAGTTCACACAGACCACCAGAACACATCACAGTTGCCATAGACCACCAGACCACACCAGAGTTGACACAAACCATCAGACCGCATCAAAGTCGACACAAACCACAAGACCACATCACAGTTGACACAGACCACATCAAAGTTGAATGTGTAGGAAAGCAAAGTGCTTGTAAAAACTAAAAGATGCAAACATTTAATAAAACCCAAATGCAAAAAAGATATTTAGCTCCAAAGAAATGAGAAAGAAAAAAAAAAAGTAATAGAAAATGTGCCCAGTGGTGGACAATCCCTTGAGTGTTTTAGATAAAAGTGTATGATTTAAGAAACATGACTTTATATACTATGTATCGGGTTTGGCAAAGGGTTAAAGATTAATCAGAATTTTATTTAATTACTTTTTTCATAAATAGTCATGAAAATAAGAAACTCTGTATTGTATCTTATCGTATGGAAAACGTCACCAATTTTGTAAGTAGATATATTTCTAAAGGTGCTATTGACATAAATCTCTCACCAGATGTCGGTAACAACCCATCCAATGTACACAGGGGGAAAAAAAAATAACCATAGATATGTATAAATTTAAAATGGGTATTTCCTTTTCTAATAGAAAGCTATGGGTTATGAGTCACCCTTATAAATGTTAATGATTAGAATAAAAAAATAAAATATGATAAAAAAAATGTGAAAAACTTTTTAAAGGGGTATTACAAAAAAGTTTTTCACATTTTTTTTATTCAATATTTTCAATACTGGTAGGGCATCTGCTGTCTTCTGGATCAATAGTAGGACATGCAAATATTTTTTTTCCCTTCCACAGCAAATTATCCCCATCATCTCTTTTACCCATGAAGGATAGCGATGCAGAGCCGCATTATACAAGGCAAATAAATCTCGTATTAAAAAGAGATAATGAATTCTGTTGGACTTTATCTCACATCTCGGCCGTAAAGGCAGTTATCGTAGTTTTCTAAGTTTTACGGCTCCGCACAAGTTTTATTTCCATTTAAAAAAAAAAAAAGAAAGAAAAAACAATAAAAAAATAAATAAAAAAAAAATCTGCACATTTTCACTTAATTATAGCCAGATCTATTTAGGACTGAAGCGCAATAGCGATAAAACAAATAGGTCTACACCAGAAATAAGCATATAAGCCATCAAAATGTAGGCGCCTAAGAGCTATTGCTTGTTTTTCAATTTACTCCGCTTTCTAGCCCAGTAGTTGTGCTACAACACATGTATACAGAAAATATCGCCTGCGGTATATTTATGATTTTAATCAAGCCGGGCCTCGGCGCACTTATATTCGTGTCATTGAAAATATTGTGCGTAATAAAATCCGAGCACATCTCACGCGATTATGTTGTGTTCTGCTGAGATTTATTTTACGTATACTTTAAAACATGGTGCGATGCATAGCTATGGCAGTATTATTAATGCACTGTATGGCGGTATATTTATGCTATGTACCATATACTTTATATTTAATATTTTCTTTAGCCATGTAAGGTGGTATAATTTCAAGGGAATCTTTGACCATTTTTATGCTATGTAATCTGATGTAGGTGCAGGAATCCTGATTCCAGCAATGTGTCACTTACTGGGCTGTTTTGCTTCTTTAATAAAATCAGTGTTTTATCAGAAGGAGATTATCATTATAGACTATAGAACTAGGTGGCTTGTTCCTCCTAGTCCAATCCAGCCTCTGTGACGACTCAGCGTTTGGCCACATTTGTGGGGGATGAACTGTTCTTAATTAGGTCAGACGTATGAGTCCTTTGTTTGTTAAACCAAGAGTAGGGATGATCGAATACCTCAAATATTCGGCTTCTCGAATACTTTCCAAATAGGTCACCACTATTCAATTATTTATGAATATTCGATGCGCAATGTAAGTCTATGAGAAACCCAAAAAACAACTATTCGGAACTATTCGGGCTTCCCATAGACTTACATTGCGCATCAAATATTCGCATAGCGGCGACCTATTCGGAAAATATTCGCGAAGCCGAATATTTGAGGTATACGATCATCCCTAACCAAGAGCAGTTAGTTTTTTCTATGTAACTTAATGTAAGTGTAGGGATTCTGATTCCAGTGATTTGTCACTTACTAGCCTGTGTTTTGCTTTTTCAATATAATCAGTGTTTTATCAGCAGGAGATGGCTTGTGCTTTCTAGTCCATCCCGGACTCTCTGACGACTCAGCATTTGGCCACTTTTGGGGAAGGTGAACTGCTCTTAATTATGCCAGAGGTATGGGTCCTTTGTTTGATAAATCAAAAGAACTTAGTTTTTTGCTATGTAATCTGATGTAGGCACAGGGATCCTAATTCCAACGATGTGTCACTGACTTACTTGAATGTGTTTTTCTTTATCAATAAAATCAGTGTTTTATCAGCAGGAGATGGCGTGTGCTTCCTAGTCCATCCCGGACTCTGTGACGACTCAGCGTTTGGCCACATCTGTGGGAGGTGAACTTTTCTTAATTAGGCCAGACGTATGGGTCCTTTGTTAAAACAAGAGAAGTTTGTTTTTTTGCTATGTAATCTGGTGCAGGCACAGAGAATCTGATTCCAGTGATATGTCACTTACTAGCTTGTGTTTTTCTTTTTCAATTAAATCAGTGTTTTATCAGCAGGAGATTATCATTACAGGACTAGATGGCTTGTGCTGCCTAGTCCAACCCGGTCTCTGTGACAACTCAGCGTTTGGTCACTTGTGTGGGGTGAACTATTCTTAATTAGGACAGACGTATGGGTCCTTTGTTTATTAAATCAAGAGAAGTTAGTTTTTTCTATGTAACCTGATGTAAGTGCAGGGATCCTTATTCCAGCAATGTGTCACTTATTATACTGTGTGTTGCTTTTTCAATAAAAGCAGTGTTTTATCAGCAGGATATTTTATTGATTACTCTCAGTGAGAGAAACAAAATTAAGATTTTGTAGTTGTGATACCTTTTAATGGCTAACTAAAATAAAATATATGATGATGTTATACCATCAGGATGTTATATCAGCAGGATATTATCACTTCAGGACTAGGTGGCTTGTGCCTTCTAGACCAAGCTGACCTCTGTGACAACTCAGCATTTGGCCACTTGTGTGGGGTGAACTATTCTTAATTAGGCCAGACATATGGTTCCTTTGTTTATTAAATCGAGAGAAGTTACTTTTTTTATTATGTAATCTGATATAAGTGCAGGGATCCTGATTCCAGTGATGTGTCACTTACTAGCCTGTGTTTTGCGTTTTCAATAAAATCAGTGTTTTATCAGCAGAAGATTATCAATACAGGACTAGATGGCTTGTGCCTACTATTGGAACCCCGCCTCTCTCACCATTTACCAGATTTCTGCCATTATATATTGTACACAAAAAGCTGTGGAGTTAGCAGGATTATACAGAGCTCAGCAGTCTCAGCTCTGCTACATCCACAGCAGAGAAAACTTCTGACATATTCCCTTTAAAGGACTATTTCCATCTTCATGAATGGGTATTATCAGGTAAAGCTTGTAAATTTAGTCAGTTTTGCAATTTACTGCTTGTTAAAATTTTCAGCCGTTATTGAGATATTAACATTTTTCTGTTGTTTACATCTTGTTGCCTCGGAGACCGACCACCACTGATAGACAGCAGAACATGCGCAGTGTTGCGTTTGAGTTGAGTGTTGAGTGTTCTGTTGAGTTTGTAATCACTCTTTTGAAGCTGGCCAGGAACACTGAAGTGCGCTGTTACCATTTAATCCCACCAGATTCAGAATAGTGCTTCCCAATTAGGCAGCAGCGGTGGTCGGTTTCCTAGGCAACGACCTGTAAACAAAAAAAGAAAAAGGTTAAAATCTAAAGAACGGCTGAAAATTTTAACGAGTAGTAAATTGCAAAAGTGCTTGGTTTTACATGCACTGTCTGACAACATCCATCTTTGAAAATGAGATTAACCCTTTAAATGCTGGGTGGCACTGTAATTTGAAGAAGACCGAATTAGGGACGTTTCGGTAACCCAAGTACATTACACAGATGCAATTTGATGGACAGCTGATTGCTTACAAAATGAAAGTATGATCCCAGGATGCCCCTTTAAAATATATTATGTATCGTTTCTCCATTCACTTCCAAGTAATGCAAAAAGTCTGCCATCTGCTTCTGGGTCTCTGGGACTTGACAGCTTTGCACGCAAACATATTACGGGTTTATGTTGGTATGGATCCACATTCTAACACTCATAATACACACAGTGCTTTGTGAAAGTATTCACCCCCCTTGGCATTTTTCGTGTTTTGCTACCTCACAACCTGGAATTTCCCTGTTTTTTTCTTTGAGGGTTTGCATCAGTTCATGTAAAGAACATGCGGACAACTGCGAACATTTGGTTTTCTTTTGGGATGCAAACAATAACCAGGACAAAATAACTGAATACTTTAGTGTGCATAACTATTCACTCCCCTAAAGTCAGTACTTTGTGAAGCCTCCTTTTGCGGCAATTACAGCTGCAACTTGCTTTGGATAAGTCTTTATGAGCTTTCCACATCTTGGCACTGGGATTTTTTGCCCAATTCTCAAGGAAAAACTACTCCAGCTCCTTCAAGTTAGATGGTTTCCTCTGGTGAACAGCAATCTTCAAGTCTGACCACAGATTCTCAATTGGATTAAGGTCTGGGCTGTGACTAGTCCACTCCAATCACTAAAGTGTTGCTTTAGCAGTAGCTTTGGGTCATTGTCTTGTTGAAAGGTTAACCTCCGTCCCAGTCTCAAATCACTAACAGACTAAAACAGGTTTTGCTTAATGATATCCCTGTATTTCACATCATCCATCTTCTCCTCAACTTGGACCATATTCCCTGTTTGTGATGCTGAAAAAACATTCTCATAGCATGATGCTACCATCACCATGATTCACTGTGGGAATGGTGTTTTTGGGGTGATGAGTTGTGTTGGTTTGATGCCAGTGGTAGCATTTACCTTGATGGACAAAAGTTCAATTTCGGTCTCATCTGACCATGGCACCTTCCTCCATATATTTGGGGACTCTCCCTCTTGTCTTTTGGCAAAATCAAAACCAACCTTCCAATATTGTGGCTACTCTTCCATAAAGGTCGCCTCTATGGAATGTATGCTTATTGTGGCTGTATGAACAGGTACTCCAGTCTTTGCTTGGAAACTCTGCAGCTCCTTCAGGGTTACCTTTGGCCTCTGTGCTGCCTCTTTGTTTAATACCCTGCTTGCCCAGGCTGACAGTCTTCCTACATATTGTCGGGCTCAGCTGATAACCTAGTGTTCAAGGAGGTCTCTCGACTCTCCCCTGACAGATGATGTAGGATCCGGCATTTCTGAGTTCGAACCAGTGATCCTTTTCTTCTCAGCGAGATAAGCTGCTGCCAGAGGATTCTGGCAGTGGCTCTCTTTTAAAGAGCACAGGATGAGCCATGAATATCAAAGCTCTGGACAAACCATACTCAAAGGACGAATCATCAATATTAAAGTTCTGGACAACCACTACCCAAAGGATTGGCTATCAATATCAAAAGCTCTGGACAAACACTATTCAAAGGATGTGCCATCAATATCAAAGGTCTGGACAAACCTTACCCAAAGGATGGGCCATCAATATTAATGGTCTGGATAAACCCTACCGATAGGATGGACCATCAGTTTCAAAGGTCTGGACAAACGCTACCCAAAGGATGTGCACTGAATATCAAAGGGGACAACCCCCCTACCAAAAGGATGGGCCATCAATATTAAAGTTATGAACAACCCCTACCCAAAGGATGGGCTATCAGTATCAAAGCTCTCGCCAAACCCTATTTAAACGATGGACCATCAATATCAAAGTTCTGGACAAACCCTACCCAAAAGATGGACCATCAATATCAAAGGTCTGGATGAACCCTACCCAAAGATGGGCCATAAATATCAAAGCTCTGGACAAACCCTACCCAAAGAATGGGCCATCAGTATCAAAGGTCAGAACAAACCCTACCCAAAGAATGGGCCATTAATATCCAAGGTCTGGACAAACTCTACCCAAAGGATAGGCTATCAATATCAAAGATCTGGACAAACCCTACCCAAAGTATGGACCATCAATATCAAAGCTCTGGACAAACCCTACCCAAAGGATGAGCCATCAATATCAAAGGTCTGGACAAACCTTACCCAAAGGATGGGCCATCAATATCAAAGGTCTCGACAAACCCTACCCAAAGGATGGACCATCAATATCAAAGGTCTGGATGAACCCTACCCAAAGGATGGGCCATCAATATCAAAGGTCTCGACAAACCCTTCCCAAAGGATGGACAATCGATATCAAAGGGCTGGACGAACCCTACCCAAAGGATGGGCCATCAATATCAAAGGTCTGGACAAACCTTACCCAAAGGATGGGCCATCAATATCAAAGGTCTCGACAAACCCTACCCAAAGGATGGACCATCAATATCAAAGGTCTGGACGAACCCTACCCAAAGGATGGGCCATCAATATCAAAGGTATCGACAAACCCTTCCCAAAGGATGGACCATCAATATCAAAGGTCTGGACGAACCCTACCCAAAGGATGGGCCATCAATATCAAAGCTCTGGACAAACCCTATTCAAAGGATGGGCCATCAATATCAAAGATGTGGACAAACCCTACCCAAGGGATGGGCCTTCGATATCAAACGTCTGGACAAACCCTACCCAAAGGATGGGCCATCAATATCAAAGGTCTGGACAAATCCTACCCACAGGATGGGCCATCAGTATCAAAGGTCTGGACAAACCTTACCCAAAGCATGTACCATCAGTATCAAAGGTCAGAACAAACTCTACCCAAAGGATGGGCCATCAATATCAAAGCTCTGGACAAACCCTATTCAAAGGATGGGCCATCAATATCAAAGGTCTGGACAAATCGTACCCAACAAATGGGCCATCAATATCAAAGCTCTGGACAAACCCTACCCAAAGGATGAGCCATGTATATCAAAGGTCTGGACAAACCTTACCCAAAGGATATGCTATCAATATCAAAGGTCTGGACAAACCCTACCCAAAGGATGGACCATCAATATCAAAGGTCTGGATGAACCCTACCCAAAGGATGGGCCATCAATATTAAAGGTCTGGTCAAACCGTGCCCAAAAGTTGGGCCATCAATATCAAAGGTCTGGACAAATCTTACCCAAAGGATGGGCCATCAATATCAAAGGTCTGGACAAACCCTACTCAAAGGATGGACCATCAATATTAAAGTTCTGGACAACCCCTACCTAAAGGATGGGCCATCACTATCAAAGGTCTGGACAAACCTTACCCAAAGCATGGACCATCAATATCAAAGGTCTGGACAAACCCTTAAAACTGTAGACATGAGCAGAAAATATAACTTGTTTCTTTAAAAAACAATTACAAATGAAGCAAAACTTTTACAGTTACTAAACGTTGAAGCTTTGTAAGTTGTTGTGGTGTTTCCCGTAATGGCTGATTTGCCAACCCTAGGCACAGGACATTACACACTTGGCAGATATATGTTGTCAGATGCAATAACATTAAGCCCCCATCGCCAGGCTCATGAGAGCCAAGTAATGAGCTAAGGATAGACATTGCCTTTTCTCCCGCTCTTGGCTCTGTGGCATCGTCTCCCTTCTTTCCCCAGGAAAGCGACTTCCCTATTTCTACTCCTTCTTCTGGAGGTAAAGTCTGTAGGATTTATAGTTTTTCATCCAGGCACAGATCCGTTTTCCAGCTGCTGTGTGGATTACTGTATGTTCACGCTGTCTCCTTCTCGGTGCTGCTTGGCGCCCCCCCCCCCTTCTCCTTCTCCCTCGCCTCCCCCGCTCACTCCTTCATGTCACAGATAATAGAGCTTTAAAGCATTTCATGGGCTCTGCAACAGGACAGAACAATTTCAGGCTGATTTTCACATACCAGCAGAGTTTCCCGGTACCAATGTGATATTTATGAAAAATTACTAAACTAATTCAATACCAAGCAAGGGCATGCAAGGACGAGGAGGTACCTTGTGGGTACAGGAGCTGCTGATATCAGCCAAGACCGGTTGGCACTTGCTTAAAGATTATATCCTCTAAATATCCTTTCTCTTCGAGTGACCAGGAATAGTTCCAGTTATCTATGACTCAAAAATTGTGACAAAGCAAATACATCGGAAATAACGCTGCCATCGGAATTGGAAATGATAGTTAAATATAGATTGTTAGAAAGAAGACATTTCTAGACAGGTGCTTGGAAAGACAAGGAAAATGCCTCCACTTTACCAGCACGTAAGAGCCCTCTATAGATAACATTACTCCAGTATAATGTTATTATCACATAGTTGCCTTGTGGAAGCCTTTGAAATTCCCATCAATTTCTACATTTAAAACTACTGTTTCACTCTTTTTGCCAGTCATCAGTGCAGCATAGAGTTGTCTTTAAAATTTCAAAGCCCTGAAAGTTCTTGTTATTTCGTGACACTAGATACACTTCACATAACTCAAATTCCGATCAATCGAGCACTGTTTGACGATATATAAAGTTGATCGACAGTTGTTTACAGGTTTCAGTCTTTGGAAGGGTTTATAAGAAGGATTGTTCATGGGATAATTCATACGAAATCTTAGACATTATTAACACTGGTGTTGTGTACACTGGGTAATTGGGAGCAGATATTTCTGTTTCTGTTGACCCAAGCTCCCTAACTGCCCATGTATGTAGGTCTTAAAGTCTATATTCACCCTTGCATACTAGTGTACTGAGTTTCTTTACATATAATTTGCATAAAAAATGAACTATTGTGTTATAATTAATGCTATTTCTTGAATAATCTTAAGGCTTGTCTTTCTATCATGCGATGTTCAGCTTTGCACGCACTTGGTGGCACGGTGGCGTCAGACTCTGTTCAGAATACAGAGTCTGACAAACAACCTGATGCTTCAGAGTTGTTCAGCTAGAGCCGGGTATTGGCTGATTCAGGTTCACTGGTCTTCAGCCCTGCAGGAGTTAATTCCTGCAGACTGGTGAGCAGGAACTTGGAGCTCAGGTTGCTAATTGCCATGGGCAGCTGTCTCTTTCCTATTTAAGGTGCTGGTTTCTTCCAGTATGCGCCGATACTAGCTTCAGTATAGCTTCAGCGATTCTGGTCTTAGTGGTGATCCAGTTCATGGTGATCTTTAGTTGCGATTTTGAATGGTGTGGAAGTTCCCCTGTTGTGCATTTACTTCCTTTTTCTTTATTCCCCTGTACACGTATAGTCTCTCCTTTTGTATTTGAGTGCAGTGTATACAAATTTTCATCTCCCTTGTCCGTGTCATTTCTATGAGGTTTTGTTACTGTGTTTCCGGCCTGCCCCAACTGTGGGGGTAGACTGGGAGTAATATCAGGGCTCAGACAGGAGTCAGGGTCATGCTGGTGGCTCAGACCTGCCTACCATCAAGTCTACCTCTGAGATAAGGGACAGCACATGATCTCGAGTCTGAGGGCAAGCCTAGGAACCCCTGTTCTGTCATTACATACCCTGTGAGACATTCATTCAACAACTTTTACAGAGGCGAGTAAGACATCTCTGGTGACAGGATTGGGCATGTTGAACTTTGACCCTTTTTTCCTCAAAGTCTACCATCGGGCGAGATTTGGGACACTACCATAAATATTGAGGTATATTTACATCCAGTGTAAGTTTTCTTTTTTAGTATACCTGATCCATAAATGGGAACTAGACATGACTCTGAGCCATTAACTTTGATGATCAAAACATTTTAAAACATTCCTCTTTGAATTCTGTTGGAGCCTCTTTTTTGACGGTATTCTTTGAATTCGAAAAAAATAATGGCCTAGTCTATCGAGCTATTGTTTTCAACTTCAAAGACACATACTGACGAAAAATAAGCCCCAGCAGAGTTCAAAGTTGAAGATTTTGGACCAAGATACTTTAAGTATATGGCTAAATACCATGTTTTGAGGGATCAGACGGAATCCCTGATGGAGGTACGAATGTGTGGCCAAAACATGATGTTAGATGGTTAGGTAATCCCACTGATTTTGATGGGTTCAAAAGACATCCATTTTTAGTTTAAAGAGGACCAACCACCAGGATTTTCATAGATAAACTAAAGCCAGTGCTATACTGGCGCTATCAGGCTGATTCTAAACATACCTTTAGTTGTGAGATCGGATGTATACTTTCTGAAATATAGGCAAGTAAAGTTTGTGAAATGCACTGTTATTTGATTGATAGCAGCTACAGAATATCTAATAGATGGGTCTGGTTTTGATAGATATTCCCGCCCATGTCTTCCTGCCTGTCCTTCCTCCTCTGTTTCTGTTATTACTGGGGAAGACGGGAGGGAGGAAGGACAGGTAGGCAGACAGGGGCGGGAATAACTATCCAAACCGGATCCACCTATTAGATATTCTGTAGCTGCTGTCAATCAAGTAACAGTGCATTTCACAAACTTTACTTGCCTGTATTTCAGAAAGTATACATCCGATCTCACAACTAAAGGTATATATAGAATCAGCATGATAGTGCCAGTATAGCACTGGCTTTAGTTCATATATGAAAATGCTGGTGGTTAGTCCTCTTTAAGTATGTAGTATACTTCAGAGCTGTATTCAATATTCTTCCAGCTACAGATTGTCGACAGCCAAGGTTTTACAATGTAATTTTCTGTGCTGCTCTGCATCATATACATCGGTCAAAGTTGTTTTAATCTTCTAATTTCGAGTGCATTGGCTCTGAAGCAAAGTGTTGGAAGGAAGGATCAGACATATGGATTCAACATGGCCCATCCTCTTTTTCCCATAGTACATAACTAAAATTCTTAAAGTAACACTCCAGACAAAAACTATTCAGTATGTTATGCCCAGTTCATGACCAAGGTGGGAATTAGAAGAAAAAAGTTCTTGTGTCATGTCCTGCCTTGCAGTAGACATAAAAGTGTTTCTATTTTGTATGGAATATTCCTTTAATTTTCAGATAAGCATGAAACGCTATTTTTAATGACTATCATTAATCCTTACGCCTTATATTCTTTTTTTTTAACACTGTCTTACAGACTTCTCATCGAGGAAACAATATACTTGTTCTCGTGTATTGACTCCTTTTCTCGAGTTCATTCGCAGTTCACTATAATGTAAGAAAGTGAGATAAGACGTTCCACAATCTACAATTTAGATTACATCTGTTTACCTTATCATTGATGTATTAAATAGCAGATTATACCGCAGTGTACCATAACTACGTCCGATGGTTTTATCTGATAGTAATCTTTACACCGGAGACTTATTAGCAGCTGATACTATAGGTTCAAACAGGATAATACAAATAAATGAAAAATAAATGAAGATTAATAACAAAGTTTTCTTTATTTTGCACATTATCCACCATAAAAGTTCATACATCAAGCGGGTGATGTTGCACCGCGCTGTAGTTATGTCTCGTCATTCACACCTGTCTCTGTCCAAGCAGCCACTTGTTAAGAGGTCATAGGACATCACTTGAGCTTATGAATATACAATAGGGTTTTCTAGCAGCAAATTATGCTTTCTTCAGATATAGAGAATATATTAATCTTTGCTTCTTTAATTCCTAAGTATCAGTAGGAAATCCTATAGTTGTATAATTTGGCGCCAGCGTCCCTGAAGGGATGCTGACTTAAGGGGGCTTTACACGCTGCGACATCGCTAATGCGGAGTCGTTGGGGTCACGGAATTTGTGACGCACATCCGGCCGCATTAGCGATGTTGCTGCGTGTGACACCGATGAGCGATTTTGCATCGTAGCAAAAACGTGCAAAATCGCTCATCGGTGACATGGGGGTCCATTCTCGATTATCGTTACTGCAGCAGTAACGATGTAGTTCGTCGCTCCTGCGGCAGCACACATCGCTATGTGTGACGCCGCAGGAACGAGGAACCTCTCCTTACCTGCCTCCCAGCCGCTATGAGGAAGGAAGGAGGTGGGCGGGATGTTCCGGCCGCTCATCTCCGCCCCTCCGCTGCTATTGGTCGGCCGCTCAGTGACATCACTGTGACGCCGCACGGACCGCCCCCTTAGAAAGGAGGCGGTTCGCCGGTCACAGCGACGTCGCCGGGCAGGTAAGTATGTGTGACGCATCTGCGCGATGTTGTGCAGCACGGGCAGCGATTTGCCCGTGTCGCACAACAGATGGGGGCGGGTACCCACGCTAGCGATATCGGGACCGATATCGCAGCGTGTAAAGTAGCCTTTACTCACCTCCCCACTGTCCTGCGGCCGTCCACGTGTGCTCCTGCTTCCTCTTCCTCCTGGGGCCTGTGTACACTGATCAGGTCTCCCGGAAATGTGTTTAGGGCATGCGCGCAGCGGCCCTCCTTTTAAAGGGCCACCGCTCTATTACCAAGAAATGCCTCTCAACCTATGGCTGAGATGCACTATGTATTTAAGTCACCCTCCCATTAGGGGACATGCCTGCACAACGACCTTAAGGCCCTATAACACACAGAGATAAATCTGTGGCAGATCTGTTTTTGCAGTGAAATTGTGGACAATCAGTGCCAGGTTTGTGGCTGTGTACAAATAGAACAATATGTCCATGATTTCACTGCAACCACAGATCTGCCAAAGATTTATCTCTGTGTGTAACGGGGCCTTTAGTCAGTCTTCAGTCTGCTAGCTAGTTGTCAGGTTCCCGTGCTCCTGTCCCGTTATCCCTTTGTCTGTCACCTGTATCTGCCTTCCCATATCTATCTGTCCCTGCCGTGCCCACCATATCTGTCTGTGCCCACCTGCCTCTCTGCCCCAGCCATCCCGCCTGTACCTGTCTGCCTGCACCTGTGCCTATACCTGAGTCCGTCTCCTGTCCTGGGGGTCAGCTGCCACAGTCCAGATCACTGCTTTGGGAGTGGTACCTGGCGTCCGCCTCGCGGTGTGCGCTAAGTTAAACCCCTCCCACTAAATGGTAAGCCCCCTGTGGTCCAGTAAGACCCCGCTCTTTTCCCCTATACCATCCTCAAGTGTAACACATATTATACATGTGGTATACACTGATTATCTTGTTAAATCGGCTAATGTTACAGAGTATCTCCAGTATGGTAGGTCTTGTAAAGTGGTACTGGTATGCAATGGTTATTATCTATTTTGCTAAATATCCAAGAATTTCACACGCTACACCAGTTATCTTGAATTCACTACCCTGGGTAAGTAGATTAAAGAGGACCAGTCACTCAAAAAAAGTCAAAAACCTTACTAAAATCCCTGAGCTCCCCCGATTCTGCTATTTTTTTCTGTTTTGTGCTGCGTCGCTCTATTACAGAGATATTCACATTTGTTGCTTTTGGAGCGCTATGTGAAATCTCTGCTTTGCAGTTCAACTGGGCGTTTCTTCCGAGTCTTCCCTGGGGTCGTGCATTTACACCACACCCTCTCTTCTACTGCCAATCACAGCTTGGCAGCTGATCTTGCAGCCTATCAGTTTCTGTCACTGCTGAGCTGTGATTGGTAGTATCTGGGAGGGAGTGGTGAAAGAGCCCACCCCTAGAAAAGACTAACAAAATGCCTAATTGGTCTGCAAAGCAGAGATTTCACATATTATGCTTCAGAAGAAAAAAATGTGAATATCTCTGCAATGGAGTGACGTATAGCAAAAATGAAAAGAGCATCAGAATCAGGGGATGTTTACGATTTTTACAAGGTATATAACTCATGCTTTTGAGACCGGGACTCTTTAATTCCAAACATCTGCAATTTTAATCTAACCTAAAAAAATAAGATCTTTTTAAGCAAGTATGTGACATTTCATAAATTAACTCTCATGCTTTTATCACCTTCATTCTTCAGAACTCAATCCCTACATTGAAGTATTCCCTAAATTCTATCCACCCTAAGGCTGTGTTCACACTTTGCTGATGTTATGTGTTTTCTTCTTGTTTATTTGTTCTCCATGTGTTGCCACTAAAATTTATCGTTTTTGCGAAAATGTTTAAAATAACAGTAAATTCAATGAAAATTGTGAAAAATTATGCATTTTTCAGCAATTATGTTATCAGTTAAGTGACATTTCCAAAATCTAATTGAACTTATGGTGCCACGTAGTGCAAGTACTGCAGGTGTTTTGCTGCATTTTTTTGGGGGGGGGGGATAGGGGTGCAGAAAATTTGCTTTGTTTATCTGTCCAAGCAAATGATGGATATGATTTAATGAAAACTCCTACCAACTGTACATTTAGAGCTGTTGTTTAAAGGAAATCTGTCAGGTAATTTTCTAGTACAATACTAATGTTATCTTTTAGTTCTATTGCTCTATTTTATCCTGTTATCTTATTGTAAGGTCAGTAGAATTCAGTGTGACTTAGGGGTACTTCTCACATAGGGAGATCGCTGCTGAGTCACAGGTTTTGTGACGTACCAGTGACCTCATCAGCGATCTCGCTGTGTGTGACATTAAGCAGCGACCTGGCCCCTGCTGTGAAATCGCTGCTTGCTACACACAGTGCTGGTTCATTTTTTACTCGTTGCTCTCCCGCTGTGAAGCACACATCACTGTGTTTGACAGCGAGAGAGCAACAATCTGAATGTGCAGGGAGCCGGCTTCTGCGGACGCTGGTAACCAAGGTACACATCGGGTAACTAAGCGAAGTGCTTTGCTTGGTTACCCGATATTTACCTTGGTTACTAGCGTACGCCGTTCTCAGGCTGCCAGTACTGGCTCCCTGCACACGTAGACAGAGTACACATTGGGTAACTAAGTGAAGCGCTTTGCTTAGTAACCCGATGTGCACCCTGGCTACGAGTGCAGGGATCCAGTGCTAAGCGGTGTGCGCTAGTAACCAGGGTAAATATTGGGTAACCAAGCAAAGCATTTTGCTTAGTTACCCGATATTTACCTTGGTTACCCAGCGCAGCATCGTTTCCACGAGTCACTGCTGGCTGGTGGCTGGTCGCTGGTGAGATCTGCCTGATTGACAGCTCACCAGCGACCATGTAGCGATGCTCCAGCGATCCCTGCCAGGTCAGATCACTGGTCGGATCGCTGGAACGTCGCTAAGTGTGACGGTACCTTTAGTAACTTGTCAAGTATATGTAAATACAAACTGCATATGTCCTGTGCTCCCTCCTCCCCCCATCAGTGATAGTAAATCTGAACTGAATTTGGACTGCTGCCCTTAATCATACTCCCTCCCACCTCTCAGCAGTGATAGTGAATGCACTGGAAGGTGGAAGGGGGGAGCAGTGAATATGCAAATGGTATTTAAATACATTTGACTGGAGGGTGGGTAGGGGGAGCAGCAATTATGCAAATTTCATTTACATACACTTGACTAGCCTGTAAAACATACTGAATTCTAAGGAGCTTACAACAAGATAGCAGGATAAGGTAGAACAATAAAACCTACTGATGCTGAAAGGTTTCCTTAAGCCCTATTTACCGTAAATATAATATTAGTATTGTACTATAAAATCACCTGACAGATTCCCTTTAACTGTGCGTTTTTGTGCTTTTTCTTCATTATAGCATTCTATGGGGAGCTTTTAAAAAAACATAAAAAAAAATCCAGCTGTAGAATCAAAGCTTTTCTGTCCTAAAAAGAAAAAAAAAAGCTGCACCAAAAATGCCTCAAATAAAGGGGAGAATGCAAAAAATAGAGTCCATTACTTGATAACTCAAAGCTGTTTTGGAAGCAAGCGGATACACACAACATTTAGAAAGTGGTTTTAATGTTATGGCGGATGTACAGAATGCCATACAATAATTAAAGGGAGGTTATACTTAAGGGTTAGAGGCTATTCTTCATTATAGAGAGTATATCGACATGCCTACAGCAACAACAACAGTAAAGTAGCTTTGATAGTAAAGCAGTCACAACTCGATGATTTGGAGGCCATTAATAACAAATGAACCCAAGACAAGGGATGGTCTTGTAAAACCGAAATCACTATTACTACTGATAAATGGAATCTGGGATCTGTGTGCTGTTATGTCGAAAGCCAAAGTCATTTCAAGGTTACAGGACGAATTGAACTGTTAGAGCACAAATTGGTAAAATTCACCATTTTTTTTATTCCTTCCAGTATTTTTGCCTTGTGCAAAGCCAAGTACAGTTAGGTCCAGAAATATTTGGACAGTGACACAAGTTTTGTTATTTTAGCTGTTTACAAAAACATGTTCAGAAATACAATTATATATATAATATGGGCTGAAAGTGCACACTCCCAGCTGCAATATGAGAGTTTTCACATCCAAATCGGAGAAAGGGTTTAGGAATCATAGCTCTGTAATGCATAGCCTCCTCTTTTTCAAGGGACCAAAAGTAATTGGACAAGGGACTCTAAGGGCTGCAATTAACTCTGAAGGCGTCTCCCTCGTTAACCTGTAATCAATGAAGTAGTTAAAAGGTCTGGGGTTGATTACAGGTGTGTGGTTTTGCATTTGGAAGCTGTTGCTGTGACCAGACAACATGCGGTCTAAGGAACTCTCAATTGAGGTGAAGCAGAACATCCTTAGGCTGAAAAAAAAGAAAAAATCCATCAGAGAGATAGCAGACATGCTTGGAGTAGCAAAATCAACAGTCGGGTACATTCTGAGAAAAAAGGAATTGACTGGTGAGCTTGGGAACTCAAAAAAGCCTGGGCGTCCACGGATGACAACAGTGGTGGATGATCGCCGCATACTTTCTTTGGTGAAGAAGAACCCGTTCACAACATCAACTGAAGTCCAGAACACTCTCAGTGAAGTAGGTGTATCTGTCTCTAAGTCAACAGTAAAGAGAAGACTCCATGAAAGTAAATACAAAGGGTTCACATCTAGATGCAAACCATTCATCAATTCCAAAAATAGACAGGCCAGAGTTAAATTTGCTGAAAAACACCTCATGAAGCCAGCTCAGTTCTGGAAAAGTATTCTATGGACAGATGAGACAAAGATCAACCTGTACCAGAATGATGGGAAGAAAAAAGTTTGGAGAAGAAAGGGAACGGCACATGATCCAAGGCACACCACATCCTCTGTAAAACATGGTGGAGGCAACGTGATGGCATGGGCATGCATGGCTTTCAATGGCACTGGGTCACTTGTGTTTATTGATGACATAACAGCAGACAAGAGTAGCCGGATGAATTCTGAAGTGTACCGGGATATACTTTCAGCCCAGATTCAGCCAAATGCCGCAAAGTTGATCGGACGGCGCTTCATAGTACAGATGGACAATGACCCCAAGCATACAGCCAAAGCTACCCAGGAGTTCATGAGCGCAAAAAAGTGGAACATTCTGCAATGGCCAAGTCAATCACCAGATCTTAACCCAATTGAGCATGCATTTCACTTGCTCAAATCCAGACTTAAGACGGAAAGACCCACAAACAAGCAAGACCTGAAGGCTGCGGCTGTAAAGGCCTGGCAAAGCATTAAGAAGGAGGAAACCCAGCGTTTGGTGATGTCCATGGGTTCCAGACTTAAGGCAGTGATTGCCTCCAAAGGATTCGCAACAAAATATTGAAAATAAAATATTTTGTTTGGGTTTGGTTTATTTGTCCAATTACTTTTGACCTCCTAAAATGTGGAGTGTTTGTAAAGAAATGTGTACAATTCCTACAATTTCTATCAGATATTTTTGTTCAAACCTTCAAATTAAACGTTACAATCTGCACTTGAATTCTGTTGTAGAGGTTTCATTTCAAATCCAATGTGGTGGCATGCAGAGCCCAACTCGCGAAAATTGTGTCACTGTCCAAATATTTCTGGACCTAACTGTATATTTAGAATATTAATAAAAATTCATATATATATTCATACATATTATTTTTTATTATTATTTATTATTATAGCACCATTTATTCCATGACGCTTTATATGTAAAAAAAGGTATACATAATAAAAAGTACAATAGCCGTGATCAATACAAGGCGCAGGTACGGGGGAAGTCTATATATATATATATATATATATATATATATATGTCATATGTAAAAGTTTGGGCACCCCTTTAATGTTGACCTTTTTTCTTTATAACAATTTGGGTTTTTGCAACAGCTATTTCAGTTTCATATATCTAATAACTGATGGACTCAGTAATATTTCTGGATTGAAATGAGGTTTATTGTACTAACAGAAAATGTGCAATCTAAATTTGACCGGTGCAAAAGTATGGGCACCCTTATCAATTTCTTGATTTGAACACTCCTAACTACTTTTTACTGACTTGCTAAAGCACTAAATTTGTTTTGTAACCTCATTGAGCTTTGAACTTCATAGGCCGGTGTATCCAATCATGAGAAAAGGTATTTAAGGTGGCCACTTGCAAGTTGTTCTCCTATTTGAATCTCCTATGAAGAGTGGCATCATGGGCTCCTCAAAACAACTCTCAAATGATCTGAAAACAAAGATTATTCAACATAGTTGTTCAGGGGAAGGTACAAAAAATTGTCTCAGAGATTTAAACTGTCAGTTTCCACTGTGAGGAACATAGTAAGGAAATGGAAGAACACAGGTACAGTTCTTGTTAAGCCCAGAAGTGGCAGGCCAAGAAAAATATCAGAAAGGCAGAGAAGAAGAATGGTGAGAACAGTCAAGGACAATCCACAGACCACCTCCAAAGACCTGCAGCATCATCTTGCTGCAGATGGTGTCAATGTGCATCGGTCAACAATACAGCGAACGTTGCACAAGGAGAAGCTGTATGGGAGAGTGATGCGAAAGAAGCCGTTTCTGCAAGCACGCCACAAACAGTCACCTGAGGTATGCAAAAGCACATTTGGACAAGCCAGTTACATTTTGGAAGAAGGTTCTGTGGACTGATGAAACAAAGATTGAGTTGTTTGGTCATACAAAAAGGCGTTATGCATGGAGGCAAAAAAACACGGCATTCCAAGAAAAGCACTTGCTACCCACAGTAACATTTGGTGGAGGTTCCATCATGCTTTGGGGCTGTGTGGCCAATGCCGGCACCAGGAATCTTGTTAAAGTTGAGGGTCGCATGGATTCAACTCAGTATCAGCAGATTCTTGTCAATAATGTGCAAGAATCAGTGATGAAGTTGAAGTTACGCAGGGGATGGATATTTCAGCAAGACAATGATCCAAAACACAGCTCCAAATCTACTCAGGCATTCATGCAGAGGAACAATTACAATGTTCTGGAATGGCCATCCCAGTCCCCAGACCTGAATATCATTGAAAATCTGTGGGATGATTTAAAGCGGCTGTCCATGCTCGGCGACCATCAAACTTAACTGAACTGGAATTGTTTTGTAAACAGGAATGGTCAAATATACCTTCATCCAGGATCCAGGAACTCACTAAAAGCTACAGGAAGTGACTAGAGGCTGTGATTTTTGCAAAAGGAGGATCTACAAAATATTAATGTCACTTTTATGTTGAGGTGCCCATACTTATGCACCTGTCAAATTTTGTTTAAATGCGGATTGCACATTTTCTGTTAGTACAATAAACCTCATTTCAGTCCAGAAATATTACTCAGTCCATCAGTTATTAGATATATGAAACTGAAATAGCTGTTGCAAAAAGCCCAAACTTTTTCAAATGACTGTATATATATATATAGCTTTTAATTCCACAGTGTTTTACATACATCAGCAACCTTGTCCCCATTGGGACTCACAACCTAAGGTCCCTTCCTATATGTTTTTGGAGTGTGGGAGGAAACTCACGCAAACACGGGGAGAACATATAAACTTTTTGCAGATGTTGTCCTTGGTGGGATTTGAACCCAGGACCCTAGTTCTGCAAGACTGCCGTGCTAACCACTGAGCCACCATGCCACCTTGTACCAAGTGAAAGGGAAGGGAAACCCTGTGTCTAGGGAAGGGGAACATAGTGACCCCTGACCAAACCAACCGCTGGCCCCTGGGGTCCCTCACCACCCTAGATAGGTTCCACACCTATGCGCCGAGCTGGATACCTGAACCTAGGTATCCCTATTGCTGACCCTAAATAGGGAATGAATGGGATGAGCTCTTCATCAACCCCACTAAACAACTATAGAAGACACAATGAGGACACACAGGGGGGAAAAGCATGAACAACTTATCTACAGATGACTCAGGTAGAAGTTCCTCAAAGCTTCAGCAATGATATCACAGAGGAGTACAAGCCACCTGCTTGCAACCAAGGCTTGAATTAACTCAATAATATCACCAGCACCAGTCCAAGGAAGGAAGGAGTATTTAAGTACCAAGATAATGCTGATGATCGGCAGCTGGGTGCAAGGCGAGCTCCTGCTGGGTCCAAAAGGGGGCAGATGAATCCAGCAAGAAAGCTACCTATACCAATGTATACTGACAGCGGGAACAATGGAAAGTCAGGGAGCATTCTGCACAGCCAAACACTGTGACCTTCTATAGCCAGAAACCACATGACTGTCTGTCACCCGTGACACTACCCATGAGGGCTCACAGACTATATTCATCCAATACCTTACCAAATACTGAATTCCATATGTGATCAACAGGATTATAGGGAATCTGTCAGTAGTATTTTGCAATGTAATCTAACAGCAGCATGAGGTAAGGACAGACACTCTGTTTGGCTGTGCTAGTGTTTACTAGGCATTTATTTTTTTGGCTTTATACACAGTAAGTCCATTGTTGAGGAAGCAGTTTGGAATTAGCAGCGTGTAAAGTGTAAAATAATGAAAAATTGCCATCTAACAAAATCCCTTTAGGCCGGCTGCAGATGATCTGGCCTGGTCTGACCGCCAGGTCTTTTGCATTTTGTGTGTCGCAAACATGTGATATGACAGCTCACCCCCTCCTGTACAATGACTGATAACACCTCTATATAAAGTAGATAACGCAAGATTCACAACAGGTGATGTCACAGCTCACCTCCTCCTATGCAATGACTGATAACACTACTATATACAATAGATAACACAGGATCCACCATTCACAATAGGTGACATCCCAGCTCACCTCCTCCCCCTTCTGTACAATGACTGATAACACCTCTATATAGAGTAGATAGCACAGGATCCACAATAGGTGATGTTACAGCTCACCTTCTCCTGTACAATGATAACACCTCTATATAGAGTAGATAACACAGGATTCACAATAGGTGATGTCACAGATCACTTCCCCCTCCTGTTGAATGACTGATAACATCTCTATATACCATAGAAAATACAGGATTCGCAACAGGTGATGTCACAGCTCACCTCTTCCTGCACAATGACTGATAACACCTCTATATACAGTAGATAAAACAAGATTCACAACAGGTGATGTCACAGCTCACCTCCTCCTGTATAATGACTGATAACACCTCTATATACAGTAGATAACACAAGATTCACAACAGGCGATGTCACAGCTCACCTCCTCCTGCACAATGACTGATAACACCTCTATATACAGTAGATAACACAGGATTCACAACAGGTGATGTCACAGCTCACCTCCTCCTGTACAATGACTGATAACACCTCTATAAACAGTAGATAACACAAGATTCACAACAGGTGATGTCACAGCTCACCTCCTGTACAATGACTGATAACACCTCTATATACAGTAGATAACACAGGATTCACAACAGGTGATGTCACAGCTCACCTCCTCCTGTACAATGACTGATAACACCTCTATATACAGTAGATAACACAAGATTCACAACAGGCGATGTCACAGCTCACCTCCTCCTGTGCAATGACTGATAACACCTCTATACACAGTAGATAACACAAGATTCACAACAGGTGATGTCACAGCTCACCTCCTGTACAATGACTGATAACACCTCTATATACAGTAGATAACACAGGATTCACAACAGGTGATGTCACAGCTCACCTCCTCCTGTACAATGACTGATAACACCTCTATATACAGTAGATAACACAAGATTCACAACAGGCGATGTCACAGCTCACCTCCTCCTGTGCAATGACTGATAACACCTCTATACACAGTAGATAACACAAGATTCACAACAGGTGATGTCACAGCTCACCTCCTCCTGTGCAATGACTGATAACACCTCTATACACAGTAGATAACACAAGATTCACAACAGGTGATGTCACAGCTCACCTCCTCCTGTGCAATGACTGATAACACCTCTATACACAGTAGATAACACAAGATTCACAACAGGTGATGTCACAGCTCACCTCCTGTACAATGACTGATAACACCTCTATATACAGTAGATAACACATTCCCAATAGGCAATGACTTCCTCCCTTCACAATGACGTTTTCACACACTCATTAGACGCAAAAGATAGGGTCTTATTGTGGCTAATGTGCGTGTTTCCTGAAACAACAGGAAGTTAGAGTCTAAATTAGCCCCAGTGGCCAGTGTGAGAAATACAAGATTTCTATTTTTTTTATTTTTCTTTTTTAATAAGAAGTGTGATATTGAACAAAAAACATGGCCAGCATTAAATAAAATAAATAAATAAAAAAAAATAAAATAAAAATAAATAAGTAAATGATTTAAACAATATGGTGATTTTTTTTTTTTTTTTTAAATAATCCCATTAAAGATTATTTACATAAAACTCAACTCCCTTAAATTCCATTATCTCCGTTTGTAGGGTAACACCATTCCTCTACTCTACAATCACTTTATCCTACTCACCTCTATAAATACATTACGCAGGACCAGAATTTCCAATACATCGGTAGGCCAAAGTGAATTGTGAGACTCTCACAGGAAATCAAAGCCAAAGTGATTTTGCCCAAAGCGAGCGCAACCTAATTGGTAAAGCAGGAACCATATCTAGACCGAGGATGTAATGGTCCCTAAAATACCAGGGCTATTTGTGTTATTATTACCCATTTCATAAAAAAATATATACATTTACTCTGTTTTGTGTACCGATGTTTTATGATGCCTAAAGATCACATCATTAGGTATATGGTTTGCCAGTTAAGGTTAGGTTCACCCAAGTCATGGTATATTAGTCCTCCCGGAAGAGGACAAAATATCATTAAGGGTACTTTCACACTTGCGTTATTTTCCTTCCGTTACAATCCGCCCTTTTGGGAAACAGCGGAATCCGTTAACGGATTCCGCTGTTTCCCATAGACTTGTATGGTTGACGGATTGTACCAAAAGGAGCTGCGTTGCTTCCGCTGGGCGACGCTCCGTTGCTTCCGCCCAGCGGGAGGAACGCAGCATGTAACGTTATTTTGAGCAGCGGAATCCTCTGGATTTCACTGCGCATGCTCTTTTTTTTTTTTTTTTTTTTTAAATCAAACTTTATTTTGGCTCGCGGTGGCCGAACGTTCAGCTGAGCGCCCGGCCGTCGGCAAGCGACAGCGCTCAGCTGAATGACCGGCCACCAGCATGCCCGGCCGCCGGCAAGTCACAGCGCTCAGCTGAGCGCCCGCCCGCCGGCATGCCCGGGCGCCGGCAAGTGACAGCGATCAGCTGATCACCCGGCGGCCGGCTGCAGGGAGCGATCAGCTGATCACCCGGCGGCCGGGAGCGATCAGCTGATCACCCGGCAGCCGGCTGCAGGGAGCGATCAGCTGATCACCCGGCGGCCGGCTGCAGGGAGCGATCAGCTGATCACCCGGCGGCCGGCTGCAGGGAGCGATCAGCTGATCACCCGGCGGCCGGGAGCGATCAGCTGATCACCCGGCGGCCGGGAGCGATCAGCTGATCACCCGGCAGCCGGCTGCAGGGAGCGATCAGCTGATCACCCGGCAGCCGGGAGCGATCAGCTGATCACCCGGCGGGCGGGAGCGATCAGCTGATCACCCGGCGGCCGGCTACTGGGAGCAATCAGCTGATCACCCAGCGGCCGGCTGCAGGGAACGATCAGCTGATCGTTCACTATAGTCTGCCGCTGGTAAAACCGGGAAAAAAAAAAAAAAAAAATCAAAACGAATTGCGTTGTTTTGCAGCATCCGTTGCATCCGTTGTGTCACTATATGCAACACATCCGTTGCATCCGTTACACAACGCAATGCAACGGATACCGTTCAACGCAAGTGTGAAAGTAGCCTAATATGATTGTGTGGATTGGAAACATTATTTTCAAATACCCTATTGGGGAACTGTGGGTTAATAAAGGATGTTCCTTGTTCCATCATCGATGGTCCTGAACGAAAAATGCGGCTGCAAACAATGCCTCTAGTTCTGCAGGACTTGGTACAAAGTCATCAGTTGTAATATTCACCATGTAATGCTTAACAAAAAGAAAACTCCAGCAAAAAGTTCACTTTTTTTGAAAAATCATAAAAGCAGAAATTGACATACAAACAGTTCAATCCACTGATCTAAAACTGACGCGTTCGGCAAAGGTGCCTTAGTCATGGTCTACCAAAAACTGACACGTTTCAGCAAAGGTGCCTTAGTTATGGTCTACCAAAAGCCAATGCGTTTCGGCAAAGGTGCCTTAGTCATGGTCTACCAAATTCCGACACGTTTCGGCAAAGGTGCCTTAGTCATGGTATACCAAAAATCAACGTGTTTTGGCAAAGGTGCCTTAGTCATGGTCTACCAAATACCGACACTTTTGGCAAAGGTGCCGTAGTCATAGTCTACCAAAAACCAACGCAATTCGACAAAAGTGCCTTTGTCATGGACTACCAAAAACCAACGGATTTCGGCAAAGGTGCCTTAGTCATGGTCTACCAAAAACTGACGCAATTTGGCAAAAGTGCCTTAGTCATGGTCTACCAAAAACCAACGCGTTTCAGCAATGGTGTTTTAGTCATAACCTACCAAACACCAACGCATTTCGGCAAAGATGCCATAGTCCTGGTCTACCAAAAACCAACACGTTTAGGCAATGGTGTTTTAGTCATGAGCTACCAAAAACCAATGCATTTTGTGAAAGGCGCCTTAGTCATGGTCTACCAAAAACCAACGCGTTTCAGCAATGGTGTTTTAGTCATGATCTACCAAAAACCAACGCATTTTGTGAAAGGCGCCTTAGTCATGGTCTACCAAAAACCGACTCGTTTCAGCAAAGATGTCTTAGTCATGGTCTACCAAAAACCGACGCGTTTCAGCAAAGATGTCTTAGTCATGGTCTACCAAAAACCGACGCGTTTCAGCAAAGATGTCTTAGTCATGGTCTACCAAAAACCGACGCGTTTCAGCAAAGATGTCTTAGTCATGGTCTACCATATCGGAAGAGGATGAGCTGCTCTGTTGAGGTGAGGTCAAATGAAGTAGCGGGATTGCGAGCATAGGCGGTCTGTGACCACTATGACCCGGCAGAGTTTGACACGTAGTTAGCAACTGCTTGCCTGGAAGTTCTTATCCCCATAACAAAAAGAAATCAGCAAAGTCCCGGATTACCTCTAAGTATGGCTCTTTTTTTTTAAAGGGATGATGCCGTGCTGGTGACTTTGATACAACAACAGGAAACCCCTTTAAAGGGAAGCTATGATGAAAATATAACCTATTGTTTAAATTAGGTTTTTGTGCTAAGTATAGTTTTTGAAAAACAAATGTTGGCAAAGTTTTGTTTGTGTCACAATCTTTATTAAAAAAAAACAATAGAATGAGTAGTCCGGCCAGTGGGGTATTTTTAGACTTGTACTTTCAGGAACAGTTTTCAGCAGGCTCCTTATCATCAGAGGCAGGATTACTATGACTGGTAACACCACTATACTCAGCGCATAAAATGGGGTCCACTATCAAAAAAGGCGATGCCACAGTTGACCCTGCACCCCCACTTTTAATAAGTACCTTTACACACACTCATTAGATGCTTCAGTGTAAAAGATAGGGTTGGAGTCTGTTTATTATGGCTAGTGTGTGCGTCTATTTTCTCAACTGACAGGCAGAGTCTAAAAAAAGTGTGAAAATTAAAACATTTATATTTTTTATTTTTAATTCTGATTGTGATAGGAGAAAAAAAACTTTTCAAAAAAATCCCAAAAAAATATTTATAACTAGTGTTGGGCAAACACTAACTGTAAAATTCAGGGTCTGTACCGGACACCTAGTGACCATGCACGGACCCTGAACACAGACTTCTCAGGAAAGTCAATGTTAGGCCCGTTTCACACGTCAGTGAAAAACACAGACGTTTTTCACTGGCGTGTAAAACACGCACATGTCCCTGCGTGTGCCGAAAATCACGGCACACGTGAGTTGTCTAAGTGCAATCCGGGCTTCGTTCTCCGTGGCCCGTGATTGCACTTAGAGATTCACTCACCTGTGCGCGCTCCCGCTGTCCATGGTGCTGATCGCTCCCGCGGTGCAGCATCCGGCCGGCGCTGACCCCTGCAGCAGCTGCTTCCGGGTCGGCTGTGTCGCGCATAATGAATATGCGCGACAGTAATCAGCCGGCACAGAAGGAGCAGGGAGAACGGGCTGCAGAGGACATCGCTGGACGCCGGGTGAGTTAAAATGTTTTTTATTTTAAAAGCACGTTTTTTTCTGGCACGTGTTTCACGGATCACACCACTGCGTGGTCCGTGGAACATCAGTGATGCCAGAAAAAAATGGACATGTCTCCGTGCAGCAATCACGCACACGCGGGTACGCCGCACGGAGACACGTGCAGTGACAAATCACTGACGTGTGAGCAGACCCATTCATTATAATGGGTCTGCGTATGTCAGTGATTCTGGTACGTTTAAAAAAAAGCACAAACGTCCCAGAATCACTGACGTGTGAAAGAGGCCTTACTGTTTGGGTTCGGCCACCCAGATTTAAAAAAAAAAAAAAAAAAAGGCAAAATGGGGATTAAAGCAGAACAGTTATTCTTACCAAGTCTCCCATGTGGCTGTCACATTGCCATGGTCCGCTCATTATATCTCATGAATATTCACTTCTTCCCCCAACCACTCTCTGTGACAGCGTCTATGATTGGTTGCAGTCCTGCTTCCCCCGCCCACCCTCTATGACAGTGTCTTTGATTGGTTGCAATACTGATTCCCCCGCCTACCCACTGTGACAGTGTCTGTTATTGCTTGCAATCCGTCTTCCCCTGCCCACCCTCTATGACAGCGTCTGTGGTTGGTTGCAGTTCTGCTTCTCCCGCCCACCCTCCATGACAGTGTCTGTGATTGGTTGCAGTCCTGCTTCCCCCACCCACTCTCTTTGACAGAATCTGTGATTGGTTGCAGTCCTGCTTCCCCCACCCACCCTCTGTGACAGTGTCTGTGATTGGTTGCAGTCCTGCTTCCCCCACCCACACTCTGTGACAGTGTCTGGGATTGGTTGCTGTTTTGCTTACCCCGCCCACCTTCTGTGACAGTATCTGTGATTGGTTCCAATCTTGCTTCCCCTGCCCACCCTTTGTGACAACATCTGTTATTAGCTACAATCCTGCTTCCCTGCCCACCCTTTGTGACAGTGTTTGTGATTGGTTGCAGTCCTGATTTCCCTGCCCACCCTCTGTAACGGTGTCTGTGATTGGTTGTGATTGGTTGCAATGCTGCTTACCCCGCCCACCCTCTCTGACAGTGTCTGTAATTGGTTGCAGTCCTGATTCCCCTGCCCACCCTCTGTGACAGCGTCTGTGATTGGTTGCAGTCAGACTGTCAGCGTGTCGGCATCTGTGATTGGTTGTAGTTAGACTGCCAGCGTGTCGGCATCTGTGATTGGTTGTAGTCACACTAGCTGTCTAGGTCCAAGTGGTGTGTAATAATAAATAAATAATTGGAAAAAATGGCGTAGGGGCCCCCATACTTTGATACCCAGCGCAGATAAAGCAGACAGCTGGATGCTGCAACCCCCCCGCTCTGTGCGTTATCTTGCCTGTATATCAAAATACGTGAGACACCATGCACCTTTTTTTTAATTATTTAAATAAATAATAATAAAAAAATGGAGTGGGCTCCCCCATCTCTATTTATAACACAAATCAGAATAAAACAATAGATCGCTTCCTGATGATAGTTTCTCTTTAAACACCAAAAAAATTGTGTTTCGTGTTTGATATAATCAACACGGTTAGACAATATACGGTGTATGCGCGGAGACGGCCATATTTCCTGTTATCTTATTGTGCTCAACAAGTAAATAATAAATGTTTGATTCATGGCCTACAAAACCGGATACTTGGTAAGAGCACTAAGCAGCGGCAGCAGAATGTCTGCGCATTTACGAGGCTCAGGAGACCACAATAGTAGATGTGAATGTCAAATCTTCAAGTGTTTTACGGCTTGTTATTGTTTAATCCCAAACCAAAGATGGATTGTAATCTGTTTTTTTCATATCCCTGACTCCATGTACTAAAGGACCACCTCAGTTGTAAGTCTTACCTACTGAGCCCAAGCAGTACTGGAGTGAAGGCTTAAGGCGGCGTCATACGAGACGATAGATCGGGCAATCGCATGAGCGATCGCACCCGCCCCCGTCGTTTGTGCGTCACGGGCAATTCATTGCCCGTGGCGCACAAAGTCGTTAACCCCCGTCAGACGTACTTACCTCCCGGACGACGTCGCTGTGGGCGGCGAACATCCTCTTCCTGAAGGGGGAGGGACGTTCGGCATCACAGCGACGTCACACAGCGGCCGGCCAATAGAAGCGGAGGGGCGGAGATGAGCGGGACGTAACATCCCCCTCCACCTCCTTCCTTCCGCATTGCCGGCGGGACGCAGGTAAGCTGTGTTCGTCGTTCCCGGGGTGTCACACGTAGCGATATGTGCTGCCACGGGAACGACGAACAACCGGCGCGCAGAAGGAGGAATGACATTAAGAAAATGAACGACGTGTCAACGAGCAACGATAAGGTGAGTATTTTTGCTCGTTAACAGTCGTTCGGAGGTGTCACACGGTACGACATCTTTAGAGAATTCCGTGACCCCGACGACAGATCGCACGATATATCGTACCGTGTGACGCCGCCTTTATACCTTTGACATTCACCACCATTTCCATAGAGTTGGTTAATTTACATAAAAGATGGTTAGATGTTGGTAGAAATACCATTGACCGCACATTACCGGCCTCAGAGTTGGATTATGGTATGAGAATTGGCAAAAAAGGACATCTCCACGCCACCCGATCCTCACCACTTAGGGGGGCTTTACACGTTGCGACATCGCTACCGATATATCGTCGGGGTCACGTCGTTAGTGATGCACATCCGGCGCAGGATCGCAACGAGTAAATCCCAGGTGCGACGATGAACGAGCACAGAAGCGTACAATATCGTTGATCTGTGTAACGTCGTTCATTTCCATAATGTCGGGTCGAGCGCAGGTACGATGTTGTTTGTCGTTCCTGCGGCAGCACACATCACTGTGTGTAAACCCGCAAACATCTCCTTACCTGCGTCCCACCGGCAATGCAGAAGGAAGGAGGTGGGCGGGATGTTACGCACACTGATGAAGGTCTTTGACCGAAATGCCTGTGCCTGTGCTGGTCCTACAAGTTCTTCACAATAAAAAACACTATTCACATTGATCTTGAGTGCCAAGTTTCTACATCTACTTGTGTAGGTGCCATGGACAGGAGGCCGATAGGCAATGAAAATTTATTGGGTAGGAAAAATGAACCTATTGACATGAGGGCAGTGACTCGGTACTAACCTATTGTTAATTGATATCCCATAAAATTCACATGTTGTTAATTATTCCCAGTAGATTATTATTCCCCTGGGAAAAATGGATCCTAAATAGTTACGAGGCTCATAATACACCAGTCTGAGAGACATTTACAGCTCCCTTATGGTCACCAGTAGTCTTGTACGCTGCCTTTTGGATTTGTATGTTTTCATAGATCACAAAAGCTTCATAAATCTAATATATAAAGCTGAATGTGTGTGTGCGTGTGTGTGTGTGTGTGTGTGTGTGTATGTATGTCTGGGATTGGCATCTGCACCGTCGCAGATACAGCCACAAAATTTTGCACACTCACACTTCTGGACCCCGAGAGCATCAGAGGCTATGTTTTGAGGGGAAATTTTATCCCCGCGCTTTACAGTTATTCACCAAAAAACCTGCTTCCATTAAAGCGAATGGAGCTGGGAGCCACAGTGCAGCCAGAACTTCAGAAGAATGCGCAGCCACGCCCTTAAATGGAATGTTACAATGCAGCCAGGGAAAGAGACAGACACAGACAGGGAAAGAGGCAGACACATACAGGGTAAGAAACAGACATAGACAGGGTAAGAGACAGACACAAAGACATACACAGACAAAGAGACGGACTGACAGGGAAAGAGACAGACAGGGAAAGAGAGGGAAAGAGAGAGGCAGGTTAAGAGACAGACAGGTAAAGAGACAGACACAGGGAAACAGACAGACAGGGAAAGAGAGGGAAAGAGACAGACAGGGTAAGAGACAGACAAAGACAGGTAAAGAGACAGACAAAGAGATAGACACAGGGAAAGAGACAGAGGGAAAGAGACAGACAGGGAAAGAGACAGACAGGGAAAGAGAGGGAAAGAGACAGACAGGGAAAGTGACAGATAGATAGACAGAAAGGGAAAGAGATAGATAGACAGACAGGGAAAGAGATTGAGACAGACGGAGAAAGAGACAGAGACAGTCAGAGACAGACAGGGAAAGAGACAGACAAACAAAGAGAGAGAGACAGAGATATATACAGAGGGGGAGACAGACATTATAATTACATTTATATCTATTTGTTTTGTGGTTTTTGTGTGCAGAATACATTTTTGTTAATACATTCTATTTTGTTAACAGCAGTTATTAACCCGGGCGAAGCCGGGCAGTACAGCCAGTATATATATATAAAGCTGAGTGTGTGTATGTATGTATGTGTGTGTATATCCGGGATTGGCATCTGCACCGTCGCAGCTACAGCCACAAAACTTTGCACACTCACACGTCTGGACCCCGAGAGCGTCATAGGCTATGTTGTGAGGCAAAATTTTAACCCCGCGCGTTCCAATTTACCAATCAATTTTGCCCCTATCTACATAATGGGGAAAAAGTGAAACGAAAAGTGTATCTGCACCGTCGCATTTACAATCACAAAATTTTGCACAGACACCACATGTGACCCAGGGAATGTCGTAGACTATGTTTTCACAGGAAAATGTAACCCCGCACTTTACAGTTACTCCCCCAAAAAATGCCTTCATTAAAGTAAATGGAGCCTGGAACTACAGGTTATTAGTAGGAGCTGTAAGTGGTTGCTATAGGAACAAAAGACATTCATAGTATAAGAAGCTTATATGTGAGGTAATAGGATGTCAGTGGGGAGACGGATAGAGAGAGACAGAGGGTGAAAAAGACAGACAGAGACAGACTGGGAAAGAGACAGACAGAGAAAGACCTGGAAAGAGACAGATGGGGAAAGAGACAGACAGACATGCAGACAGGGACAGAGACAGGGAAGGAGGAGACAGCCAGAGAGACAGACAAAGATAGATGGGGAAAGAGACAGACCTGGGAAAGAGACAGACAGACGGTGAAAGAGACAGACAGTGAAAGAGACAGATGGCGGAAAGAGACAGACAGGGAAAGAGACAGACAGGGAAAGAGACAGCCAGGGAAAGAGACAGACAGGGAAAGAGACAGACGGAGCGTATTACTTTGCCAATTTAGTTAAATCTGTGTGGAATATCTGTGGTGTTGAAATATATGTTGTGAAATGCTTCTATTAGCTTAGTTTTTGCCTTTTAATAATTACATTTCTATCTATTTGTTTTGTGGGTTTTGTGTGCAGAATACATTTTTGTTAATACATTCTATTTTGTTAACAGCAGTTATTAACCCGGGCGAAGCCGGGTAGTACAGCTAGTATATAATAAAATGATATTGTTGAGTTGAAGCCATAATAAATCATGGCAGCCATAGCTAGGTAAGTGGTTTTGCAGGACTATAATATTATGACCTATCCAGAGGATAGGCTGACAGTGTCAAATCGGTGGGAGTCCAAGTCTTGGCACCACCATGAGTATATAAACAAGTTTTCATGATCATAACATAGATAGGAAAATAATCCTGATCATTGATTGCCTAGATTATGGTGGAGGGATGAACAAACCGGGACTTATCCCAGGTGCCACCATTTATATATATCATGTCTACCAACCCATCTTTATCATGTCCAGCTTGTTGGGAACTCCATGTCTGATGGCTTGACGTGAACATTTCTGGTGGCGATTGTATTAATGTAATGTACAATGCTATTATTTGAAAAGTGGATTACATTGATTTTTAGGCATTTTGATATGACTGTTATGTGTTCACTGTATGGTGCTATTATTTCTGTGCTTTGTTTTTGAACAAAACAGTACTATCCAAGGACCACCACCATTTAGATATGTCCAGTAACCCAAGTTCTGCCACCTTACTACCTGCTAAATTGATGTGAACATTTTTCATTGTGATTGTAATAATATATTGTATAATGTTATGCTGGGTGCTTTTGACTGTATAATTTAGTAGCTGCATAGTTGTCACAATGTGATTGTGGTGATTGTGGCATAGCAAGGGACAGGGCCTCCTATGCTGTCCCTCACGGTAGGGACCCTAGGCTATCCCTAACCTCAGAATTACTCCTGATGGTGGAGATGCCTGAGTCTCATGCCTGGCTATGCTCCTGACCAGATCTAATCAGATTCCCCTTTCCCACCAGGGAAGGAAGGGGCAGAAGTGAGATGCAAACACAGATAAAGACAGCCAAGGGAAACCCAAAACTCTGACACACTTCACAGATACAGGAATAGACAGTGCAAGAGCGGGAAGGTAGCTACAAAAGGCAACAAAGATTAACTCCACGACCACACTCTGGAACAAGTACCACAATCACCCAGATAGTCGTGATCACAACACCTCACCAGACCAGCTAAGAGAAACTATAGCTTGCATAGAAGGAAGGATCTAGCCAGCATATATAGGAGGGGAGTAGATATGATTGGCTTCCCCACAACATGTGATCAAAGGAGACTATCAAGCAGACTGGCTGAGATTAACTCTTGCTAGCCTGCCTATGAACTACCACTCTGCGAGTTGACGCCTTAGTCAGCCTGTATTGATCACAGACACAGAAAAGTTATTTGGCAGAGTGTCAGAATCGGTAGTCTGAACAGATCCCACCACCACCGCCATGACAGTTGGCAAAGTTTGCAAAAATCTTTGTGTGATAATAGTACTGTAAACACATAGTGGTAGGTACGTTATGGCAGTAATGTCTAAAGGGAATCTGTCACCAGGTTTTTACCTTGTAATCTCAGAGATGCATAATGTAGGGGCAGAGACCCTGATTCAAGCAATAAGTCATTTGTTGGTCTGCAGACTTATTTTGATAGAATCAGTTTCCTCTGCCGTAGATGCAGCAGAGCTCTGAACCCTGTATAACCCCGCCCACACCACTGATTGGCAGCTATCTGTGTACACTGTATATTGACAGAAAGCTGCTAATCAGTGTTGGGAGTGTGATTGGATCAGGAGGCATGAGACACCTAGTCCCGTAGTGATAATCTCCTGCTGATAAAACATTGATTTTTATGAAACAGCAAAACACAGCCTTGTAGTAAATGATACATCCCTGAAATCAGGACCTCAACCCCTACATCATAGTGTTCTCAGATTACATAGCATTTGGTGTTGGAGAGGAGAAGCGGGGTTAACGCCTCACTACCGCCAGTAAGACCGATTGTTGATTAATAATAAATTCTTTTATTCCAAGAGTCAACACATTTCAGGGATCTAGTCCCCATGACTTATGATATGTTGTTGATTCTTGCTTGGTCCTGAAGAAGGGGACTGGATCCCTGAAACGTGTTGATCTATGGCATAAAAGAATTTATTATTAATCAACAATCTTTTCTATTGGCAGTAGCGTGGCGTTAACAACGCTTCTCCTCTCCAGCACTGAATATTAACCCACGTGGGGCTGCGGCAGCCGCCATCATCTTTTAAGCCTTCATAGGGGTTGTGACTTTCACAACCTTGCTAGGTGAGTGTTATTCTATATACATCACTATTTTTAATCTGGTAAGACCGTATTTGCACTCTCTTTTCTTAAGGCCCCGTCACACGCAGCCATATCGCTAGCGAGTGTACCCACCCCCGTCGTTTGTGCGTCGCGGGCAAATTGCTGCCCGTGGCGCACAATATCGTTAGGAGCCGCCACACGGACTTACCTGCCTTGCAACGTCGCTGTGGCCGGCAAACCGCCTTCTTTCTAAGGGGGCGGTTCGTTCTGCGTCACAGCGACGTCACTAAGCGGCCGCCCAATAGAAGCGGAGGGGCGGAGATGAGCGGGATGTAACATCCTGCCCACCTACTTCCTTCCTCATTGCCGGTGGCCGCAGGTAAGCTGTAGTTCGTCGTTCCCGAGGTGTCACACATAGTGATGTGTGCTGCTGCAGTAACGACGAACAACCTGCGTCCTCAACAATCAACGATATTTTGAAAATGAACAACGTGTCAATGATGGACGATTTGGTGAGCATTTTCCATAGTTAACGGTCGCTCGTTGGTGTCACATGCAACGACGTCGCTAACGATGCCGGATGTGCGTCACGGAATCCGTGACCCTGGCGATATCTCGTGTTTACGTCGTTGCGTGTGACGGGGCCTTTAGTCTTCAGATTACATAGCAAAAACATGTTGACAGATTCCCTTTAATGATTCTAATGGCAGCATTCTCCAAAATATGGAATGGGGTCTACATAAATTCCACTCTGGGCCTTCACCAAACATTGTCCCTTTTATGGCGACTTGTCCGATGGCAGAGATGTTCCTTTCCATGAATATCTCCATAAATGATTTGGTGATCAGAGACATTTGTAGCTTCATAGGTTACCAGGCTGTGCCCTTGTAGTAAGTTCATACCCCAGGTAACGGCACTCCTAGCTATGTAAGCCTCCTTGAGAAATTGGTTCCATGTTGACTTTGCAAAATTTTAATTTTTAAAAAAAATAAAATAAAAGATTAGGATGCAAATGAGCAAATGACATTCATTAGCTCCATTTTATGGAAAAAAAGATGTTACAAGGGTTTGAAGTGCGCTGTGTCTTGGATATTCTCTACGCCACGGCATGTAAAGCCTTAATTAAGCAGCCTTGACAGTCCTGTGGAAGTAGGTCAGAATATTCCTTGATGAGCCACCGGAAGCGACTCTTCTACTGTTGTGATGTGTGCATAGGTGGCTCCTTGACAGGTAGAAGAAGCACCTACTTAACCCTTACCTGCAAGTGGGATTGGCTGGCATTAACTTGGAGACGTTCGTAAAAGCGACTACATTTGTACGAATGGCAAGGAGAGGCTGTACATTAACCTCCAGCTATTTCTACGAGTACCAGGCTAAAGGCCATTTAAACAAGCTGATTCCGGTCCGTTAACAAGCATGATCACCTATATACAAATCAATTGGAGCTTTTTTACTGGCCCATTCACACAGGTTGACAAAACTGTAAGGGGAAGAACGAATATTAAAGGGTGATTATTCCCACCTTCATTAATGTATAATGTCTAATGATGGGTGAGCGTGTTCAGCACTGCTCGGTACTCAATCCAGCATCGTGGTGCTTGGGTACTCGTGATGCTCGGCCGAGTATCGTGGGTGCTCGGATGTGCCGTTCAAGAAACATCGGACACAAAGCACAGGCTCACTTCACTCACTTCCCGCCGTCTCCATAAATAGGAGTGCCCACTCTGCCAAGTGCTCCAAAGTTCTGTATGAGGGAGCCACTGCCAGACATATCTGGCAGCGGCTTATATCTAGAGAACAAAACATGTAGGAGTCCAAAATCGCACATGCCTGACATGCATGGACTTGGGGATCGTCCGGCATGCATCCAGAACACACAACAAACAGGGGCTTCACCATGACAAACAAGTGGTACACTTTAACAACAGTGGTCCCTAGTACCAGTGACCTTACCTACAACTGTACAGTGCACTCCTAGCCAGTCCCTATACTGATTCCTCACCTGTTGCCGAGCAGGAACCTGAAGCCCTGTGAGACCCTACAATAGTCCTGGCTAGGGAGTGGGCAGGTAAGGATCACTAGTCCCACGGCTGCTCTAAAACAACACAGCAGGGGAGGAAGAAAAACAGGAGAATCAACAAAGGATAAACTCCAATTTATTGGCTGCAGTCAGGCTCCAGACAGAAAGGGTTCTAACAACTCCTTCCACCTCCAGGCCAAGTCTCAGACTGAGGTGTTATGATCCGGAATCATGGAAGACCACCACAAATCATTGGCAAAAGGTGACAAGAGCATTGGCAACTAATCTGGCCGCCATCCCCTTACTAACCATCACAACTAGAAGTAGCCGAGGGGTGAACTAACATCCTGTGCACTGCGAACCCAGCCGGAGAACTAGCTATCCTAAAGGAAGGAAAGATGAATAACTCTCTGCCTCAGAAAATAGATAAAGAATAGCTAGCCCCCCACATTCAAAGACTGCGGTGATATAGGAAAAACACAATACACAGATAGATGATAGGATTAGCAAAAGGTGAGGCCCTACTGACTAAAATAGGAAAGAGACTGATGGTGGCCAGAGAAAAACCCTGCAAAATACCAACTTCCTGATAGTACAAAAAGGCCCTCAGATCGCTTGATCTGAACTCCGTCCTATACCAGATGCCCTTGTCATACCAATGAACAGAAAACAAGAATCATAACAAAGTCAACAAGCCACAAACACATGGACCCAAAGGAGCTATACACACAGAACTGCAGGGAGTTCCTCAACAAGCCACTGAGTGGAAAAAAATCCCTGCAAGCGAATAAACTGAAAATAACCACAGCAAATGACAAACCCAGATAAACAAAAGAACCAGACAATAAATAAAGAGAAAGCACTTATCTGGGGAAGATGTGGTGTAGAGCAGGATTAAGCAGGCTGGAGATACAAAGAACAACTGACATCCGGCAACAGCCTGCAATCAGACCAGGATTTAACTAAGCAGAGAGTTAGCAAAGGAAACACCCACTGCACAACACACCTGGTCCAAGTCCAAACCATTCCTGGCCACCAGAGGGAGCCTCCCAGCAGCCAAACCATAACTAACATTCACAACACTGAGGATTCAGTATAATGGGCACCTTCTACAAGGAGTATAGTATATAGGGACTGGGAGTGGTCCTAAGCCGGAAGCACCTAAAAAGGTAATCAGAAGCCTTGAATCTGTCACTAGTCTCGTAATACAGAGACAATGCTAGATCCTTAACTCCTGCTCAAAATCATCTGTTGGGGGAGAGTCGGTAATCCCTATCCTCACCTGATTGTCGGCCAAACCTGTCGATATAATCCAAAAAATAAACCACAATATCTTTGCAGAATGGCACTAGGGGCATTTAGGGATACATTAAAATGTAAGTCTTTCATAAGTAGATATCTCAGAGCAGAGAAAATGTCTCGTAGGAGACTACAGGATGTACAGATATAAAAAAAAATGGAAATTGATCTTGAACCTTTTGTTCTTAGTCCTCAACACAGTGCGGAGAGTGAGGAGGAGAAGTCATTTCATGATGTGCCTCTGGCGATGCAGCGACCTCAAGGACAACTGTAGTGACATCATACAGCAAGACTGCCATGACTGCTAATAAACACGTAAAAGGATTAGCTCGACTGATTACCATGGGGAATTTATTGCATTTTTCTATCAGGTTTTATAGATTTATTTTTTTTAAATTTTTAAATAACGAATCCCAAACAAACGAAAAGGAGAATAATTAGCATTGGAGAATCAACCCGATAAAAATAATCCGTATTTTACATTAAATGTGGCCTGTGCATAAGAATAAGGAAAGAAACCGATGTAAGGCTTCATGTGGATGACAGCGCACAGAGCTTGTATGGCAGCACACAGAGACTGCAATCTGCGTGCCACCATACATGCCCCTAGAAGCAAGACTTTGAGGTTCGATTGCCTTCATACCATGGTAGGAGGATGCTAGGGCTCACCTGATGAGGTGGATTCAATATTCTGAGGTCAAGGTGAACACATGGAGCGAAAGTGATGGAACAGCAAACAGGACGTGCCAGATGGTACTTGGAAAAGCAAGGATTAGGACAACAGTGTAGGCTAGATGGCAAGCTAACAAGCAGAGTAGGAAACACCAAGAAACACGAAGTTCTTCATGCAAAGGAGCTGGAAGGTGTATAATCAGTCCAGAAACTGCAACAGCACTTGTAATGGGAGATAGTCCAGAGGAGTTTTTGTAATGCTTACAGCAGGCGAAGGGTTGATCAAGCAAACACAAGGTTAGCCCCTGGCAGAGATGAAGAGAAAGATTTTGGGGCCACACGGGGATTACTGCAATCCCCTCGCATGACACTCGGCTCACGCTGGCAGTACAGCAGAGCCGAGTGTCATGCGAGTGTCCCTGCGACTGAGGTCCGATCGTGCGAGCGGATCTCAGCTGCGGGGGACGGGCCGGCTCTGAGGAGGGGCAGGCCAGTGCTGAGGAGAGGCGGGCTTTATCTTCCTTTCTCCTCCGTAGCCGGCTATTGCCATTCTCGCCCTGCACTCGTGGTACACCGGTGTACCGCGAGTGCAGTGCGATTTTTTTCTCGCTCCATAGACTTGAATGGGTGCGAGAGAAAACAGGATCGCATTACAGTTGCAGCATGCTGCGATTGTTTTGTTGGTCCGATTAGGGGTGAGAAAATAACTGCTCATGTGCGCTGACACACAGGCTAATATTGGTCCGAGTGGAATGCAATTTGTTTATCGCACTCCACTCACACCGATTTTCATGCCGTGTGGCTTAGGAAGAAGGTACATTCTGCTGATACATGAGCATTTCAAGTGTGATTAAGGGGGGCTTTACACATTGCGATATCGCTTCCGAAATATCGTCGGGGTCACGTCGTTAGTGACGCACATCCGGCGCCGTTACCGACATCGCAACGTGTAAATCCTAGGTACGCCGAGAAACGATCGCAAAAGCATCGACAATCATTGATCTGTGTAGCGTCTGTCGTTTCCATAATGTCGGGTCAACCGCAGGTACGATGTTGTTTGTCGCTCCTGCAGCAGCACACATCGCTGTGTGTAAACCCGCAGGAGCGACAAACATCTCCTTACCTGCGTCCCGACGGCAATGTGGAAGGGAGAAGGTGGGCGGGATGTTATGTCCCGCTCATCTCCGCCTCAGCTTCTATTGGCCGGCCGATTAGTGGCGTCGCGGTGACGCCAAACGCACCTCTCCCTTGAAGGAGGGATTGTTCGGCGGTCACCGCGATGTCGCCGAACAGGTATGTGCGTGTGATGCTGCCGTAGCAATAATGTTCGCTACGGCAGCAATCACAAGATATCTCATGTGCGACGGGAGCGGGTACTATCGCGCTGGACATCGCTAGCCGATGCTAGCGATGTCGCAACGTGTAAAGTACCCCTAAGTCCAGGTAAAAGTTTATTATGCTTACAGCAGGCGAAGAGTTGATCAGCAAACTCACGGTTAGCCACTGGTGAAGATGAAGAGGAAAACTTGTTTGAAGAGACGATACACTCTGATACATGAGCATTTGAAGTGTGATTAAGTCCAGATAACAGTTTGTTATGCTTACAGCAGATGAAGGGTTGATCAGCAGGTCTGACCATGAAAATAGTTGCAGGTTGTATACCTACAGAAATTTCAGAGATGATAGCAGCTGAGAGAGATGGATGGTGGCAAAGTGCACAGTAACGAAACAGAAGGCAAGGCTGACTCTAAATACGTCTTAAAAGGTTTTGGGTGATGAATTCACTGAAGTTTCACTTGTGAAATCTGATGTAGAGCACAGCAAAGGGCGCATCCTATCAGTGGAGGCGCATCCTAAGCACAATGTTTTATGGATGGTCACATGATCTAAAAGAGATTTTGGAAAAGGGTTTTCATGATTCCACAATATCAAATTGACCATCTAGAACATGGGTCTTAAACATGAATGCCAGATGAACAGCAAAAAGGGAGGGAAACCCTGTTTCCAGGGAATGGGAAGATGGTGACAACCTGTTAAAACCTACCATCGGCCCCTGGCTCCCCTGACATCCCTAGATAGCTTTCACACCCATACACCGATTAGGATACATTGGCCCTGGCTGATCCTAGGCCCTAGGTAGTGACCGGATGGCATGAGCACTAGTCAACCCCATTAAGGATACCTTGGCCCTGGCTGACTGTAGGTCCTAGGTAGTGACCGGATGGGATGAGCACTAGTCAACCCCATTAAGGATACCTTGGCCCTGGCTGACTGTAGGCCCTAGGTAGTGACCGGATGGGATGAGCACTAGTCAACCCCATTAAGGATACCTTGGCCCTGGCTGACTGTAGGCCCTAGGTAGGGACCGGATGGGATGAGCACTAGTCAACCCCACTAAGGATACCTTGGCCCTGGCTGACTGTAGGCGCTAGGTAGTGACCTGATGGGATGAGCACTACCCCACTAAGCTAAAGAACACACAGGGAAAATAAAGAGAGGAATAGAAACAGACAACTTATTTACAAGATGACTGGGAGAATGACAGCAACATACAACAACGTGTTACAACAGGAGATTTCAAGCCAACTGCTTGCAATCTGGACTGCTTAGTAAACTCTTATCACCAACAACAAAGGGGAAAAGCAGGTATATATGGACACAGGGAGTGGGGATAAGGATTTGCAGCTGGGCTGCCAAGATATCCCAGGGTACAAAAGGGAAAGAGTTAACCCTAACAGAGAAGATACGTAGAACTCTTTTCACAGCAAATAAGAAAGAATGGATTATCAGGGAGCAGTTTGTGCAACAAAACGTAGCGACCTTCTGCAGCCGGACACCACAGGGTTGTCTGTCTACCGTGATACACCCGTGATAGAAGCTCGCGGGGCACCGAAGATCCTTAGACATCCTCGGGACAGCAGAGAGCAGGCCAAAGGAGGAGCGTGCCCGCACCCCTTAATAATATCACAATTGAGAGAGTGGGAGGTGACATCTTGCAAACTGCTATCTATGTATGGTGCGATTTTGGTGCAGACTCCCAACTTGAGCCGGTACCATCAATAGTGTGGCCCGGCTGAGTTTCTGATCTAGAGGTAGCAATTCTGTATAATATATTGTCTGTCTTTTACCTTGGTTATTACTATGATAAACTTTATACGCCGGTTCCAAATTATTTAATAAAAGGCACACGGCTCATGGTCAGGGCTATTAATTGAGATGTTCTTTTTGTATTATGTGATGAGTATGAGTTGTCCGCCTGGTGTGGTAAATGCAGCCTGACATGTGAGAGGTAATATGTGTGCGTTGCGGTGGCCATCACATCACCAGCTGATACATTTTGCCAGTGGGACTGCTGTGTTATCATGGCTGGCTGGAGGAGCCGGCAGCTATGTGATAACATTGAGTCGTTGGAAGACATGTTTCGAGACAGAGCAAGGACTTTGAAAAGAAAAAACTATATATCTTGGAGGGCTTCATCATTGCTATTAAAAGCACAGCAGATTTGTAGGAGTTTATGTAGATGTACTCCGCTATGCTTCTCTGGGTCTACCACTTGGCACCGGCACTTGGATAACATTTAAATCAGCCTGGAAGTGTAATTAAGCCAATTTCATCAGCGGAGCCCTACAATTTTATACATGATGACTTAAAACATGACAATTTAGAGGGCTTAGAAGCCGCAAATCAGGCCAATAAAACAGAACGTGTTATCTGGATAAGGCGAGGAGATAAAAAATGAGACTGTACAACCGTTACAGAATTCTGGCCCAAATAAGCCATCCGGCATCCAAAAAAGGGGCCCCCATCTATGTAGAACAGCATAACCAGCCCCAAACAGGGTTAACGACTGCCAGTTTGCTCCTCTAGTAATGAAATGCTGGCTCTGCACAAGTAATTCCTTTCGAACAGGAAGGAAGACAGAAAATGGTCTCATATATAATGTACTCAATGAAAGAACCAGCGGTAGGGTTTGGTCAGTGGTCAACATCTCCTCCTTCACAACCTTCACCACTCGTTCCCGTTACCTTGCGTGACATCTGGAGCGGGAGCCACCCTTCGTAACTTCTCTTCCCTCGATCCATGAGGGTCGGGAACAAAGAATGATCTCTATGAACAAAGAATGTACAAATACAGTAAATAAAAATGTTTGTTTTTCCCTGAACAAGTCGTTATGCCCTTGACTGATCCAACAATCACTAACACAAACAATGAAGATGTTCCTCATAGTCGTTGCCTTTCTGCACGAGCTTCATTGTATTTTCCTTATTAATGCTAATGTTGATTAAGATGGAGGTGGTTCACAGACTTTGGTGGATGTGTTTGCCATGCAGCTGTGCCCTCTAATCTGTGCCGCTCACCTTCCTTCCATCTTTCATCCCGTGATCGGGAACTATTTATCACTCTCCACTCTCGGGACCAGCCACTGACCTCAGCTCCCCTTGACCTCCACTCCTGGACTGGAATGATGACTATTTTTAAGCAGCTTGGCCCTAGATAAATGGTTCTCGGAGGGGTAAATGAGGGAAGAATATGTATTAACCTTTTATGATCCAGATAAGCTGGAAATGATGATGGAATCTATCCTTGGAAGTCATTATGATGAACCGAGGACCACGTTGATTCCTTCTTTCTTGGTTGTTGGGTCACAACATGTCCTTTTCATCTCAAGTTTAATATTCATTAAAATTCTAGTATATTAATTATGAATAAGGAATAAAAGCTCACCACGTTGTAGTTATCTTGTTCTAGTCCATGGTTGATGGGGAGGATAGGTGCCAGATCCACTGGCATGGCAGACCAGAAAAATGGCAGACCAGAAAGAAAATGATTGGTCCATCCTTCCAGAGTGGTGTCAATATAAACACTAACTTTATTCAAAAAACATAAAATCACAAATGAGCTATAGCATGATTCACAATCTGACGCATTTCTGGCGTTTCTCAGAAAATACCCATGATTAAGGGGCAGCTGAGACACGCCAGAAACGCGTCAGCACTCCGAATGGATGAGCTGATCATTTTCTTTTGACTCCTATATTAATTATGAGTATACTAATAAAAGATGTCTAAACTAACCATAATTGTCCTGGTTTATTTTTACTTTATGTTCCTTTTTTTGCTGATATTAGAGGAAATGTCGAGCTAGGTACAGGGAAGTACCCAGCATATGGCGAAAGGGAAGGGAAGGAAGACGCTGTGTATAGGGAAGGGGGAAATGGTGACCCCTGACCAAGCCTACCGCTGGACCCTGGGTTCCCTCACTGCCCTAGATAGGTAATGCACCTATGCGCCGAGCTGGACACCTGACCCTAGGCTGACCCTGATCTGGGCTCTAGGTAGGGAGCGGATGGGTTGAGCGCTTAGTCAATCCCACTAAGCTCTAAAGAAGACACATGGTTCATGAACAAGGGATGGAAACAACAACTTATATCCAGATGCCTCAGGAAGAGACACTGCAAACACCAACCAGGTTACACCAGAAGAATGCGAGCCAGCTGCTTGCACTGAAGACTTGTTAATGGTAGAGGACTTATCACCAACACTGAGTATGGGGAAATGAGGGTATATTTAGACACCAAATAATTGATGATAAAAAGCAGCTGAAAGGGTGAAGAACTCTGCAGGGTCCTAAAGGGAAAGGGATGAAAATAAACCAGAGGAGATACATAGGATACCAAATACATCAAGCAGGAAAGATAAAAGGTCAGGGAGCAGTTTGAGCAGTCAAACGCTGTGACCTTCTATTGCTGGACACCACCTGTCTGTCACCCGTGACACACCAGTGTAAATACTTGCCTATTTTTCCAGATTTTAAATTTTATTACGACCATGAAGGAGAGCTAGAAAATATTTGAAATTCCATTACCTTTTCCGTAGAAATTATATAAATATTTTCGACATATTTTTGGTGGACATACTCAGACTTTAAGTGTCTTTTTCTTATTTTGTGTTATTTATGTATGCTTTTTTCTATTTAATTTTTTTTCTAATTTATTTATTTTTTATTTCACACACTGTCTCTTGTAAGGTCTTAAAAAACATTTTAATATATTAATACATTGGGGTTTTTTTCTTGCTGATTTTCCATGTAACTGGGGCTTGTATATTAGTCCCAGTTACAGGGAAATTTCAGCTTCTTGCCTGTATAGCAGAGCTGACTGGTTCTCCTATGACCCAGCAGCTCCTGTACCCTCCCTATAACCAGCAATCACATGACTGCGGAGTCATGAGGAAGGAGCAAACAGTGATACTTTATATACAAGTGATAACAGATATACAGTCATATGAAAAAGTTTGGGCACCCCTATTAATGTTAACCTTTTTTCTTTATAACAATTTGGGTTTTTCCAACAGCTATTTCAGTTTCATATATCTAATAACTGATGGACTCAGTAATATTTCTGGATTGAAATGAGGTTTATTGTACTAACAGAAAATGTGCAATCCGCATTTAAACAAATTTGACAGGTGCAAAAGTATGGGCACCTCAACATAAAAGTGACATTAATATTTTGTACAGTCAGGGCCAGAAATATTTGGACAGTGACACAAGTTTTGTTATTTTAGCTGTTTACAAAAACATGTTCAGAAATACAATTATATATATAATATGGGCTGAAAGTGCACACTCCCAGCTGCAATATGAGAGTTTTCACATCCAAATCGGAGAAAGGGTTTAGGAATCATAGCTCTGTAATGCATAGCCTCCTCTTTTTCAAGGGACCAAAAGTAATTGGACAAGGGACTCTAAGGGCTGCAATTAACTCTGAAGGCGTCTCCCTCGTTAACCTGTAATCAATGAAGTAGTTAAAAGGTCTGGGGTTGATTACAGGTGTGTGGTTTTGCATTTGGAAGTTGTTGCTGTGACCAGACAACATGCGGTTTAAGGAACTCTCAATTGAGATGAAGCAGAACATCCTGAGGCTGAAAAAAAAGAAAAAATCCATCAGAGAGATAGCAGACATGCTTGGAGTAGCAAAATCAACAGTCGGGTACATTCTGAGAAAAAAGGAATTGACTGGTGAGCTTGGGAACTCAAAAAGGCCTGGGCGTCCACGGATGACAACAGTGGTGGATGATCGCCGCATACTTTCTTTGGTGAAGAAGAACCCGTTCACAACATCAACTGAAGTCCAGAACACTCTCAGTGAAGTAGGTGTATCTGTCTCTAAGTCAACAGTAAAGAGAAGACTCCATGAAAGTAAATACAAAGGGTTCACATCTAGATGCAAACCATTCATCAATTCCAAAAATAGACAGGCCAGAGTTAAATTTGCTGAAAAACACCTCATGAAGCTCAGCTCAGTTCTGGAAAAGTATTCTATGGACAGATGAGACAAAGATCAACCTGTACCAGAATGATGGGAAGAAAAAAGTTTGGAGAAGAAAGGGAACGGCACATGATCCAAGGCACACCACATCCTCTGTAAAACATGGTGGAGGCAACGTGATGGCATGGGCATGCATGGCTTTCAATGGCACTGGGTCACTTGTGTTTATTGATGACATAACAGCAGACAAGAGTAGCCGGATGAATTCTGAAGTGTACCGGGATATACTTTCAGCCCAGATTCAGCCAAATGCCGCAAAGTTGATCGGACGGCGCTTCATAGTACAGATGGACAATGACCCCAAGCATACAGCCAAAGCTACCCAGGAGTTCATGAGTGCAAAAAAGTGGAACATTCTGCAATGGCCAAGTCAATCACCAGATCTTAACCCAATTGAGCATGCATTTCACTTGCTCAAATCCAGACTTAAGACGGAAAGACCCACAAACAAGCAAGACCTGAAGGCTGCGGCTGTAAAGGTCTGGCAAAGCATTAAGAAGGAGGAAACCCAGAATTTGGTGATGTCCATGGGTTCCAGACTTAAGGCAGTGATTGCCTCCAAAGGATTCGCAACAAAATATTGAAAATAAAAATATTTTGTTTGGGTTTGGTTTATTTGTCCAATTACTTTTGACCTCCTAAAATGTGGAGTGTTTGTAAAGAAATGTGTACAATTCCTACAATTTCTATCAGATATTTTTGTTCAAACCTTCAAATTAAACGTTACAATCTGCACTTGAATTCTGTTGTAGAGATTTCATTTCAAATCCAATGTGGTGGCATGCAGAGCCCAACTCGCGAAAATTGTGTCACTGTCCAAATATTTCTGGACCTAACCGTAGATCCTCCTTTTGGAAAAATAACAGCCTCTAGTCGCTTCCTGTAGCTTTTAATGAGTTCATGGATCCTGGATGAAGGTATATTTGACCATTCCTGTTTACACAACAATTCCAGTTCAGTTAAGTTTGATGGTCGCCGAGCATGAACAGCACGCTTCAAATCATCCCACAGATTTTCAATGATATTCAGGTCTGGGGACTGGGATGGCCATTCCAGAACATTGTAATTGTTCCTCTGCATGAATGCCTGAGTAGATTTGGAGCGGTGTTTTGGATCATTGTCTTGCTGAAATATCCATCCCCTGCGTAACTTCAACTTCGTCACTGATTCTTACACATTATTGTCAAGAATCTGCTGATACTGAGTTGAATCCATGCGACCGTCAACTTTAACAAGATTCCCGGTGCCGGCATTGGCCACACAGCCCCAAAGCATGATGGAGCCTCCACCAAATTTTACTTACTTGGGTAGCAAGTGCTTTTCTTGGAATGCCGTGTTTTTTTTGCCTCCATGCATAACGCCTTTTTGTATGACCAAACAACTCAATCTTTGTTTCATCAGTCCACAGGACCTTCTTCCAAAATGTAACTGGCTTGTCCAAATGTGCTTTTGCATACCTCAGGCGACTCTGTTTGTGGCGTGCGTGCAGAAACGGCTTCTTTCGCATCACTCTCCCATACAGCTTCTCCTTGTGCAACGTGCGCTGTATTGTTGACCGATGCACATTGACACCATCTGCAGTAAGATGATGCTGCAGGTCTTTGGAGGTGGTCTGTGGATTGTCCTTGACTGTTCTCACCATTCTTCTTCTCTGCCTTTCTGATATTTTTCTTGGCCTGCCACTTCTGGGCTTAACAAGAACTGTACCTGTGTTCTTCCATTTTCTTACTATGTTCCTCACAGTGGAAACTGACAGCTTAAATCTCTGAGACAACTTTTTGTACCTTCCCCTGAACAACTATGTTGAATAATCTTTGTTTTCAGATCATTTGAGAGTTGTTTTGAGGAGCCCATGATGCCACTCTTCATAGGAGATTCAAATAGGAGAACAACTTGCAAGTGGCCACCTTAAATACCTTTTCTCATGATTGGATACTCCTGCCTATGAAGGTCAAAGCTCAATGAGGTTACAAAACCAATTTAGTGCTTCAGTAAGTCAGTAAAAAGTAGTTAGGAGTGTTCAAATCAAGAAATTGATAAGGGTGCCCATACTTTTGCACCGGTCAAGTTTTGTTTAAATGCGGATTGCACATTTTCTGTTAGTACAATGAACCTCATTTCAATCCAGAAATATTACTGAGTCCATCAGTTATTGGATATATGAAACTGAAATAGCTGTTGCAAAACCCCAAATTGTTATAAAGAAAAAAGGTTAACATTAATAGGGGTGCCCAAACTTTTTCATATGACTGTAGATAAGATAACATACTACTTAATTATGTTTATCTTCTTTCTGGGAAGTCTGGCTGTGTTTGGCAGCCAACTCGCTGCCTCTACAGCTGCACACAATCTCCTGCAAGCTGCTTACTTTGCATTGAAGTCAAAACAGAGGGTAAAATTAGTCCAGTAACACAAATATAGTCCAGTAACCGATAAATATCCAGGTCTCTCTGAGAAGCCAGTGTCTCCCAGAGGTTCAATCTTCCTGCTTCACTCTTGAAGTTCTCAAACTGACTGCCTAATCTCCCAGGTAAGCAGAGAGTCCACAGTAGGTGGACTCTAGGCCCACCTCCCCCCACTCCCATGGACAGAAGCGCCTCAAGATGCTTTAACCTAGTGCAAGGTTATAGCCTCTTGAGGCACTTCTGTCCATATAGCCTAATGGAGATCCTCCAACAGAGTGAGTACAGAAACTGGACTGCTTCCAGTCTAAAGGAGAGAGCCAAAGATCTGGGCCTGTGCTACCAGGGACTGAGTAAAGAAGCCTAAGGCTAAGTTCACACTTCCATTGTTTTGCATCAGTCACATGCGTTGCTTGACGCATGTGACTGATGTGTTGTACAACGGATGACAACGGTGACAAAGAAAAGAATTTCTTTGTCGGACTCCGTTGTGTGCGGGGGGCGGAGTTCGGGGAGCGGAGTTTGGGGTGGGGCGGAGTTCGGGGGGCAGAGCTGAGGACGTCAGTGCCGTGATCTGCATGGCTGGGGACAGGTGAGTGAGTGTGTGTGTATGTGTGTGTTTGTGTGTGTCTACATACGTGTGTACATGCGGAGTGCGGGAGGGGGCGGAGCCGTGGAGCTGAGGACGTCAGTGTTGCGGGGACTGCAGGGCTGGGGACAAGTGAGTGAGTGTGTGTGAGTGTGTGTGTGGGAGTGTGAGTGTGTGTGTGTGAGTGTGTGTGTACACATGCGGAGTGCGGGAGGGAGCGGAGCCGAGTGGGGAAGTGTCGGCCTCCTTGCACACTGTATGCAGGGTAAATATCGGGTAACTAAAAGCAAAGCACTTTTTGCTTGGTTACCCGATATTTATCTTGGATACCAGCTTAGCGCGGGCTCCCTGCACCCGTAACCACTGTAAATATCGGGTAACTAACCAAAGCGCATTGCTTGGTTACCCGATGTTTATCTTGGTTACTGTTACGACCGGGTGGTGGAAACACTGGACCGTACACCGATTTCCCCTGAGGAGGCAGCCAGGCCGGTCACCCCGCCAGAGGGTCCTGATGCACGGCAGCCGAAGCACAATTGGTAGCTGGACAGTCCGTAGAGGAGCAGGAAAGGTGGATGGTGCAGAGCACACAAAGTTCTGGACGGTAGCCCGGGTGACAAAGCTCAGGGTCCGAGGCCGGGTTGTAGGGTCAGGCGAGATCCGGAACCTGCTGAGCGATGGGACGGGTCACCGAACGGAGCCAGGGACTGAAGACTGGCGGAGCTGCAGAGGTGGTGGAACATCCGCCGAAGTCACCGTCAGGGTCCAGGGATGGACTTGGTTCGGAGCGACTGGCGTGGCAGGGCAGGCTCTGCGAGACAGACAGGGTTAATACAAGGCAAAGCACAGGGCAAAGCAATACGGGGACCTGAACACTAGCTTGCTAAACACGTAGAACAGGCCCCGCCCACCAGGAAAGTGCATCCTAAAATACCCTGTACCTGTCTATGCAATTTCCTGTTTCTAGGTGCTGGCCCTTTAAGAAAGGGTCAATGACCGCGCGCGCGCCCTAATGCGCATGCGCGAGGCCTGAGTACCAGAAGCCAGTCCAGGGAGCGGTGCGGAGGAAGCAGGGGTGCCCGGCTGGAAGTCCCACGTCGCAGAGGAGCGCCGGGAGCAGGGAGCTGGACGCATGGAGGCCGCAGGCGGGGAAGAGGAGGCCGGGACCAGAGTGGTGAGCAGGGGACGCCGCCGGGGAGCGGGGAGCGGGCCACGGGGACCGGAGAGCGGGGCCAGGGGACCGGGAAGCGTGACAGTTACGGGGGCAGGGAGCCAGAGAGCGCATGCGCAGCGAAATCCTACGGATCGCGCTGCTCAAAAAACGTTACAGGCTGCGTTGCTCCCGCCCGGCGGTCAGTTAAAAAACGACTGACCGCGACACAGCGGATGCAACGCAGCATCATCAGTCGCAATCCATCACTAATAGAAGTCTATGGGGAAAAACTGGATTCCTGCAAAATATTTTGCAGGATACCGTAATTCCTCAAGGCTACGGATTGTGACTGATGCAAAACAACGGAAGTGTGAACTTAGCCTTAATTGATCTACTTGTGGGAGAGAGCCAGTCCACCTCCCAGATGTCTGATGGAGAAAGTGATGTTAAGCAAAAGTGAGGAATGTATGGGTATTTGTAGTCTATGGGCAGTCCAGAAGTAATTAGAGGGTTGAAAATTACTGATGTTCTGATGTTAAAAAGGACACCGCCAGTCCACCTTCCCACTTACAGAAGAGTAATCTCATAATCTGGGGGAAAAAGATACAGTAGTCATTATACTAATGAATCCAATCAATCTAGACTTTAGCTGGATATTCTTTCATTGTAATGTATAGAAGTCATTTTGTAGAAGGCATTCTTTCAGAAACCAAGGTGTCTTCTTTGTCCTACTTGGTTTTATTAGCCCCGCATTATTCATAACTAGATTTATTATCATCAATGCTGCCTTAGGCAACTTTTTCATGGACGATGGTATCACTGGTACATGGAAGTCTTTCTTTGTAGGTTAACCAAATCATGTCTTTTATTTGACTTTACTTGCTAGAATACCACAAACACTTTAGAGAGGTGTTGGCTGAATGATGGTTTGGCCACTGAATGATGGTTTGGCCATCAGCTATCTTGCCCAAATCTTCCATACTTATCCGAGTTCTACTGTGTTCTCTATGAAAGAGCCACTGCCAGAGTCTTTTGGCGGCAGCTTTTTTCTTAGAGAACAAAAGGATTTGGAGTCCGATATTGGACGTGCCAGATCCTTATCTCTCCTCCTGACATCATATGTCTCGGACCACCATACACATTAAAACGTTGCCCGATCTTGTCATTATATGATGTGTAGAGTGGGCCTTAGCTCTCAAAGCCTTTAATCACATGAACTCCGCCTTAACCGACATTGCATTTTAGGACCATGTGAACTAACAAAACATTGTCACCAGAACATTTTGATTTCTATTACTGTACTTTGCATTATACTATGTAGAAGACTATGGGGTGCATTATACTATATGGGGGACTATAGGCTGTGCATTATACTATATGGAGGATTATGGGGTGCATTATACTATATGGAGAACTATGGAGTGTGCATTAAATTATATGGAGAACTATGGTTTGTGCATTTTATTAAATTGAGAACTATGGGAAGTGCATTATACTATTTCTAGGGCTATGGGGTGTGCATTATACTATATGGAGGACTATGGGGTGTGCATTATACTATATGGAGGACTGTGGGGTGTGCATTATACTATATGGAGGACTAGCTGTCCTACCCGGCTTCGCCCGGGTTAATAACTGCTGTTAACAAATAGAATGTATTAACAAAAATGTATTCTGCACACAAAAACACAAAACAAATACGGTAGATAGAAATGTAATTATTAAATTGTTGCCTATATTAACCAATCAGAGCTCAGATTAATTAACGGTAGCAAAATAGAAGCTAAGCTGTGATTGGTTGCTATTGGCAGCCTGATAAATCTCCAGGCAACAGAAAGCCCTCCCCTGACAGTATATATTAGCTCACACATACACATATAGACAGGTCATGTGACTGACAGCTGCCGTATTTCCTATGTGGTACATTTGTTGTTCTTGTAGTTTGGCTGCTTATTAAACAGATTTTTATTTGTGAAGGATAATACCAGACTTGTGTGTGTTTAGGGCGATTATGTGGTGAGGTTGGTGTATGTGTGGTGAGATGTGTGCTGAGGGTGGTATATGTGTTCAAGCACGTGGTAGTGTGTGGCACATTTTGTGTGTGTGTTCATATCCCCGAGTGTGGTGAGTATTCCATGTCGGGGCCCCACCTTAGCAGCTGTACGGTATATACTCTTTGGCGCCATCGCTCTCATTCTTTAAGTCCCCCTTGTTCACGTCTGGCAGCTGTCAATTTGCCCCCAACACTTTTCGTTTCACTTTTTCCCCATTATGTAGATAGGGGCAAAATTGATTGGTAAATTGGAAAGCGCGGGGTTAAAATTTCGCCTCACAACATAACACCCGGCGCTGCCCGGGATAGTAACTGTCTCTCTGTTTCTCTCCCATTCTCTGTCTGTCTCCCCCTCTGTATATATCTCTCTGTCTCTCTCTATCTCTTTGTCTGTCTCTTTCCCTGACTGTCACTTTCCCTGTCTGTCACTTTCCCTGTCTGTCACTTTCCCTGTCTGTCACTTTCCCTCTCTTTCCCTGTCTGTCTCTTTCCCTCTCTTTCCCTGTCTGTCTCTTTCCCTGTCAGTCTGTCTCTTGTCTGTGTCTGTCTCTTTGTGTCTGTCTCTCACCCTGTCTGTCTGTTTCTTACTCTGTCTGTGTCTGCCTCTTTCCCTGTCTGTGTCTGTCTCTTTCCCTGGCTGCATTGTGACACGCCAACATTCCATATAAGGGCGTGGCTGCGCATTCTTCTGAAGTTCTGGCTGCACTGTGGCTCCCAGCTTCATTCGCTTTAATGGAGGCAGGTTTTTTGGCGAATAACTGTAAAGCGCGGGGTTAAAATTTCCCCTCGAAACATAGCCTATGACGCTCTCGGGGTCCATACGTGTGAGTGTGCAAAATTTTGTGCCTGTAGCTGCGACGGTGCAGATGCCAATCCCGGACATACACACAGACACACACACACACACACACACACACATACACACACACACATTCAGCTTTATATATTAGATTATGTGGGTGCATTATAATATATGGGAGAGTATGGTTCGTACAATATACTTTATAGAGGATTATGGGGTATGCACAATAATATATGGAGGAAATTGGGGTGTGTATTATGTGTGATGCCAAGGCAAAACCAGGTAGTCACAGAAGTAGTCCACCCTCCTTGACCCCACCAAAAACCCACACCCAGGTACAACACACAGCCATTAAAGCCTAGCCACCCACTCATGACAATAGGGACACACCAGTGGGCGGGATCAGGCGGATGAGAATGCCCACCTAGAGGTCCTGAGGTGTCAGGGGAGGGAACAAGTCAAACAGTTAGTGTGCAGGCACAGAACAGTGCAGTCAGTTGAAACTGACAGTTGACAGCGGAGTCAGGGGTAGGGGCCCCTGGACGACCTGGTTAGGTGGCAAACAGTAAACAGGGCCACAGGCGATGAAGATCCGGTCGCGGGAGACCTTAAGTGGACCGGGGCAGGGTTGTAGCCCACCGGTGACGACAGTGAGAATCCGGTCCGGAGGCCGTTTACAGACGTAGTGACTGGACCCTAGGACGAGGAAGGTTGCATGCCCCTTGTTAATTAACCAGCAGAGGACGAGGTTTCAGGCCTTGTTCTCCAGAAGCCCAGAGACCGAAACGGAAGCCCAACGCGGGGGATAGGGTGTCCGTCAGAACTCACAGCTCCCAAACATACACAGTTACGGGAGTGGACTTCCCCGTTCCATGCGGAGTCGTCCCACAAAAGACCCAAACACAGAGTTCATGAGGAAGGGACCGCTGTTTGCTACACCCGGGTGTGGGACCTGAATACACCCACCAAAGGCGACCGGTCACTGGCAACTTGGTTTACCACTGGACTTTTGTGTGATTAGTGAACTGCGAGTACACCATTGTTCCCCGGTCCAACCCGGCACGCCACCTCCATCAGCCATTACTCCCGTGTACCGAAGGGCCCCGAGACTACGCCTCCCCTACCCGTGGAGGGGATCCCACCTTGCTGCCCCGCTCCATCAGCCCCGGGCGCCCCATCACCAGTCAGCGGCGGTGTCACCAACCTTCACCGCAACCCAGAGGTGGCGTCACCGACACATCAATCCCCTGTAAATACCCCTTTCCAATGGTTGTGAGGACAGACGGGTGTGTGAGGCCGGGTCCGGTCACCACTCGATCCGCAGCAGCGAACCTGGATCCAAGCGGCCCACGAAGCGGCAGCGGCCCCCGCCTACAACATATGCAGTATGCAGGACTAAGAGGTGTGAATTATACTATATGGAGGAGTATGGAGTGTGTATTATAATATATGGAGAATTGTGTACTATTTGCAAAAAAGGGTAAAAAGCTCTCAAAATCTCTAGCTCACATGGTGACCACTAACATTGCATAGTACTCCAGTATGGGAACCGTCTCTCATCAAGCGATGACATTTTACTCGGTGGGCAGCTTCACTGATCCCCTGATAAAAACAAAATAAATATTAACAGAGATGCAACCATTGCGTTTTCAGCTCCACAAGACAGAGATTTGTAGTCGACCCGACGTCACAGTTCTCATGTGGAGCTATTCAAAAGTGATAGATGTTTAGATGAGCACAAAAAGTGCAGAGTTTACAGTGTAATCACCCAATCATGGCACTGCATGGGGCGTAAGTGTTTCTTTAAATAACACAAGAACAGTAAGGTCTTTAAGGACAGTTGTATATAAAAGAGGTGAAAAGAAGAGTTACGGATCTCCTCTGGAGCGTTGCGACGTAGTCCATAGAATGAGTAATTCTTACTACAAACTTGACCAAAAGAGCAGTAAATACTTCACACATACTGATTCTTACAGTCTCTTTACCACGATACAAATCATAGACCGGGGATGGAAGTAGAATGGCAATTAGGCAATGACCAACCTTGTGGGGTAGCCACTTGGTATGCCATTCCACCGGTGCTGAAGAAGAATACTTTGTAATTGCTTTTTCCTTTTCTCATTGATCTAGGCTAGAATCACACTTGCGAGAGACTCGCGTGAGTCTCTCATTGCATCACCCGGCACGTCCAGACACTCTCCTGACAGGAACAGGATGGCTGCATGTATTTCTATGCAGCTGAGATGCTCCAGTCCTGAAAGCTGCAGGCCGTGCCGGGTGATGCGATGCGAGACTCACGCGGGACTCTCACAAGTGTGACTCCGGCCTAAGGTGCTGAATTAGTTCTTCATCGCCGAAAGTGGTGCCGGTGTCCACACCGTGAGCTACACCAGCGCCACTTTCACTCACAAGCTGAGTAGACCGTCTGCAGTGCACACTGATGAAGGTCTATGTTAGACCAATACATCTGTGCTGTATCTGGTGAAGCTTTCTCAGTAAAATACCAGTTTCTTCAACTATTTGAGTGCCAGGTATTTGCTTTTTGCTACATGTAGGTTCTGTCAGGCATTAGTAGTCTGGTGATGAAACCAACGGAGCATTGAGGCTTCTTGTATACATGAAAGCCACCACACGAGTTTGAACACATCCTTGCAGTATTCTATTGGTAAAGTCATCAAAGTGTTAATAGGTAATGATATGGTTTTCAAAATTTGGGTTATTGTTATATCTGTATAAAAAAATATTAAAAAAGGCCAAAAATGTACAAAATTTAGATGCAATTATTCTTCTACCAAAAATTGATATTCTCCTCTTTGTTCTGTATTGAAATAAATTATATTTTCTTTCGGCAGGCACGGGGCCCCTGGAAATGGATGCCTTGTAGCTGAAATCCATAGGACCCTTTGTGTTCTCAAGGTAAACAAATACAACAACTTGTATATAAAGTACATTGCAATCTACTAATGCAGCACTTGGCAGTACCTGCAACCCCCAACTGCCAGGACATGATGTACAGCTGTAAACATAGTGGTTCTCTACCATATTCTTCAACGTCCATAGAAACATTAACATCCGTTTTCTTACAATTTGTATTGTGTTTAAAGTAAGAGCGAAATGTTAGTTTGATGAGTGTTATATGGACTAGTATTAAAGGGATTGTCCACTACTAAGACAACCCTTTCTTATTCCACATGTATCCCCCAGGTAAAATAATTAAGCCTATACTCACCTCCCGTACCAGAGGTGCGGTGAGGTCATGCAAGCCCCATGTCCAATCATCGCCCACTTCTGTCTCCCAGCACTTATAGCAAACGAGCAATCAACAGGAAGTTAGCTTAGTCACAGCCCTCACTTCCTGTTGATTTGGTCCAATCGTGGGGAGACAGAAGTTGGCAAAGATTGGACGCGGGGTTCGCGTGATGTCGCAACCCCACATGAACCCCCACACCACTGGAAGCGTGCCGTTACGGGAAGTGAGTACAGGCTTTATTATTTGACCTGGCAAAAAATGTGTGTAATAAGAAGGGGTTGTCCTAGTAGTGGACAATCCCTTTAAAAAGTGGAAAACGGTATGTCTTAAAGGGGTTCTACCATAAACAACATAAATCACCTCCCCATAGGATAGGTGATAAATGTTTAATGGATGGAGGTACGACCGCTGGGAGTCCCAGAGTAACAAAATTCCCAGAGTTTACTGAGCATGTGCAACCTCTGTTATAGGCAGCTGTTGCACATGCTCATTAACGTTTTATTACACAGAAGACGGCGGAGTCCCAGCATTCTTACATTTATCATTGTGGATTGGTGACAAAGTTGTTTATGGGAAAAGATTCACGCCGTACACCAGTCCATAAAGACTATGGGGCTCAACAGGTGTGTTTGGGCAAAATTTCACTTCTAGGAATTTTGGACTTTCGGGGCAATGTTGACATGTAAAGAACTCGGCAGCCCTGCTGATTCTTGGCGGCTTTGGACACATAGGTTGAATCTGGACATGCGATCCTAGAGTCAAGGAGAAAAATATTGTTAATCCAGAGTGTATTTAGAAGGTTGTATTGCTCAGTTGGATATCGGTGCCCTCCTTCATTATCACAATTCTTATCTGGTGCTGCTAAAGGCTGCTTTACACGCAACGACGTATCTAATGATATGTGGTCGGGGTCACGGAATTCGTGACGCACATCCGGCCTCGTTAGCGACGTCGTTGCGTGTGACACCTATGAGCGACCGCTGATGATCAGAAATACTCAACAAATCGTTGATCGTTGACACATCGTTCATTTTCCAAATATCGTTGCTGGTGCTGGACGCAGGTTGTTCGTCGTTCCTGAGGCAGCACACATTGCTACGTGTGACACAACGAACAACAGCGTCCATGCGTCCTCCGGCAACAAGGTGGGCGTGTCATTAATGCGGCTGCTCTCCGCCCCTCCGCTTCTATGGGTGGGCCGCTGTGTGACGTCGCTGTGACGCCGCACGAACCGCCCCCTTAAAAAAGAGTTTGTTCGCCGGCCACAGCGACGCCGTTAGGAAGGTATGCGTGACGCGTCCAAGCGATATTGTTCGCCATGGGTAATGATTTGCCCGTGACGCACGGACGACGGGGGCGGGTGCGATCGCTAGCGTGTAAAGCGGCCTTTAGACTTAGGGGTACTTTACACGCTGCAACATCGCTAGCGATTGCTAGCGATGTCGAGCGTGATAGCACCCGCCCCCGTCGCTCATGCGACATTTGGTGCTCACTGTCGTAGTGAATATTATCGCTACGGCAGTGTCACTTGCACATACCTGGTCAGCGACGTCGCTGTGACCGCCGAACAATCCCTCCTTCAAGGGGGAGGCGCGTTCGGCGTCATACCGACGTCACTGCGGCGTCACTAAGCGGCCTTCCTTCCGCATTGCCGGTGGACGCAGGTAAGGATATGTTCGTCGCTCCCGCGGTGTCACACATAGCGATGTGTGCTGCCACAGGAATAACGAACAACATCATACCGGTGGCAGCAGCGATATTAAGGAAATGAACAACGTGTCAACGATCACCACTTTGGAACGATTTTGCGATCGTTGATCATCGCTCATTAGTGTTACACGCTGCGATGTCGCTACCGGCGCCGGATGTGCATCACTAACAACATGACCCCGACGATATATCGGCAGCGATGTCGCTGCGTGTAAAGTACCCCTTACTGATTGTCTGAAACAATCTGAAACAGAGATCCAAAGCCCGTGCTTACACCTATATTCAGGAGGCAAATTCTCTGTACTTTGTCCTGAGGAAGAGGACGGATATGTCCTCGAAACGCGTAGACCTGTGAAAATAAAGGGAAGAAATTTAATAACATCATCTGGACTCCTGTGGTTTGGCGCGGTATTTAAACCTGCTTTTCTCCTGCTATCTGATACACCTATATTCAGGATAGATCATCACTATCAGATTGTCAGGGGTCTGACTCCCTGCTGCCCCTTTGATCACCCATTTGCAGTTAAGTAATGGACAACCCCTTAAAAACTGCTTTTGGTGCAGATACCAGGCTAATACAGTACATTCATGACTTGTCTTGACGTTGAATATCATGCTCTGCTATTCCCTGTGTTTGAGTGGCCATCTCCTCTTCACCAGCATTCTATCAGCGCTATAGGTGCTGGAACGTCCTTTCCCTCACTTTTATTATTATTATTATTATTATTTATTTTATTATTATTATTATTATTATTATTATAGCGCCATTTGTTCCATGGCGCTTTACATGTGAATTGTCTCAATTGTCCATACTAGCCTGCTCAGAACTGAAAGCCCACCTATCTGATATCTCTGCAAGCAGTGAGAGGAGGAGCAGGAGGTCAAGATGTCAGTAGGTGACCATTAGCATTCAATGCATGGTGGCCATATTAGAAAGAGCTGGATCGAGCAGAAATAGGCTATTGTAATAGACCTTTTTAACTTTTACTCGATGTTAATGCTCTCTATACCTGTATAAGTGATCTACTGCTTTGTAAAAAAAAAAGTAAAGTAAAGAATTGTTGAATTTCACGTATTTTTGCTGTATTCAGCAGACATTATCAACTTTTTTGTATGTCCTGGTGGTTCTAAGATTGTTTAATTGTGTATCCTTGTAATTAAAATGAAAATAATGTCTCAAAATTAAATTCTGCCAGATTCGCTCAATTTGGAGGTGTGGGGGTCTTTCGATTCAAGTTTGGTGGAAATCTAATTTGTCAAGAAAGGGTTAAAAAAATACAATTATATATAGTGATGAGCAAACCCAAACTGTACAGCTCGGGGATTATACCAGGCAGGTTTGGGGAGAAATGTTTGGGGCAGTCAAGCATAAGTAACCATAAAATTTTATTGCTTTTCAACCCCCCCCCCCAATAAAAATGGTGGTCCAACTGACTAGTATACTGCATTCAGTTCAAAAACCACCAACATTTGGATTTATTAAGAACCAATTTTTAAGAAAATTCTTGGTGAATTTGATTAGTTTAGAAGCCATTTGTTCATCTGTAGTGTCACACGGAGTTTAGAACAAACTTTGGCAACTGTCATGGCGACATTGGACTCATTGTTCAGATTGCAGATTCTGACACTCCACCCGATGGTTTCTCTGGGATCAACACAGGCAGACTCGGGCGCAGACCTGCTGTGTGTTGATTCATAGGCAGGCTAGCAAGAGTTAATCTCTGCTAGTCAGCTTACTCCTATAATCACATGTTGTGGGGAAACCTATCACATCTGCTCCACTCATATTTATACTGTTGGAATCCTTCTACCCATGCCAGCTATAGTTTATTCTGTGTTCGTCAATGAGGTATGGTGTCCCAGACTCTCTATGGTGAAAGTTGTGTTTAGTGGTGCTTTTTGCTTGCAGCTATTGTGGAGTTTACCCCTATTGTTTTGTAGCTTCCGTCCTGCTTTTGTGTTTCCTCCTGAATCTCTTATTGTCTTTACCTTTGTGGGGAGGCCTATCACATCTGCTCCCCTAATATTTATGATGGTTGAAACTTTCCACCCATGCCAGCTATAGTTTATTCTATGTTGGTCTGTGAGGTGTGGAGTCCCAGATTTACTGGTGAAAGTTGTGCTCTTTGCTTGGTGCCTTTGTGGAGTTTATCCTTGTTATTTTGTAGCTTCCTTCCTACTTTCATATTTTCTCCTGAATCTCTTATTGTCTTTACCTTTGTGGAGAGGCCTATCATATTTGCTCCCCTAATATTTATGCTGGTTGAAACCTTCCACCCATGCCAGCTATAGTATATTCTATGTTGGCCTGTGAGGTGTGGTGTCCCAGATATACTGGTGAAAGTTGTACTCTTTGCTTAGTGTGGTTGTGGAGTTTACCCCTCTTGTTTTGTATCTTTCTGCTCCTGTTTTTCCTCCTGAACCTCTTATTATTTTTACCTTTGTATGTGCGTGCTGTCTGGCATAGTTTTGGTTTTCCCTGGTCTGTCTTTATCTGTGGGTTTTATCACACTTTTGTTCCTTCCCTTCATGGGGGAGCGGGAGGAAGAATTAGATCAGGACTAGTCAGGAGTAGGGATCATGAAGGAGACTTGGGCCTCTCTACCGTTAGAAGTATCCCTGAGAATAGGAATAACATAGGGTTCCCTAGCTTGAGGGACAGCTTAGGAGCCCCGATTCCCCGCAATCCCAAAGTCAGCGTGACATCTAGTGATCACTAGGTGTAATGCTGACTTTGGGATAGTGGTGAACCGGGGCTCCTAAGCTGTCCCTCAAGCTAGGGTTAGGGCTAGGGTTCCCTAGCTTGAGGGACAGCTTAGGAGCCCCGATTGCCCGCAATCCCAAAGTCAGCATGACATCTAGTGATCACTAAATGTTATTCTGACTTTGGGACATTGGGGAACGTGGGCTCCTAAGCTGTCCCTCAAGCTAGGGGGCTCTATGCTATCACTAGCTTTAATATATAGTATAGTGCTGTTGGTTTTAGGGTCTATTCACATCTCAAGGGATTCCAGGATACCTTTTTTGTTATTATTCAAAAAATCTGAAAAAAACTAAAAATTTTTCCCCCCTCTACAGTAATACAATCCTCTCCTCTCAAACATGAACGTGTTTCTTCTCTGAATGCGAAACGTCTTTCTGATGGTCTGAGAACAGCTTTTTATTTGGCTGATAGATCATTAGAGATTATCACTCCATTATGCTGTCATCATTAACCAAAACATCAAAGAAAACGGAGCCTCTTTGAGTTTACGAAACATTACAATTAGCAGCGGAAGGTAAATGCGATGAAAAAGTTAGGTTTTCACATAAAATAGAATCAGTTCTCAAAATCATAATTTCACCCATTTGATCATACAATGTGTAGACATTTACATAATAAAGTGGTGAATACATGGAATTAGTTATAATGCTTTGCGTTAGAAAATTCAATTTCAGATACCCTCAATTCTGAGTTAATTAGGGGGGGTCTTTAGGATGTTCATCTATTAGCCAGACCAGGCAGCAGCTATAAAGAGTCACATTGGAGGACCCAGCGTTTCCACGTATACGGTGCTTATTTAATGAGCAGCATGTAATGCCTCATTTGTACTGTAGGAGTGCTGCAAGGAAATCCAACACTTTCTTTTAGGTTCTCTAACTAAGTCTACATTAGCAGAATATACCAATCTGCTTTGTAATTCTGACATTTCCAAGCAAAATAGTAATCCATAAAGATATTTTAAATATTTTAAGCTACCTATTGTCATGTCCCCACCGGAGTCCGCTCCTGTGACTTCTGCTCCGATCACCAGGCGACGCCGTGTTCCCGTCATGGATAGTGCTGGTGATGGGTGAGGAGTCGATGCCCGTGGCTCTGCTGAGCGCAGGCTCTGCTCATCCACTGGGCTGGGTTTCCCTGGAACCTGCAGTACCACTGGCTGACTGTAGGTGGCGTGTGTCTTCCAATTTAAGTGGCCATCATTCACCTGCAGCCAATTTGAAGACACCACACCCTTCTTATTCCCCCTCCTGTCATCTGACCACTTCCAGAGATAGTTCTATTCCTGGTTCCTGTGTTATTTGTATAGTGATTCCTGTGTGTTGATCTCTGCTTTTTTCCGGACTACCTCTCCTGCCTGCTGTTTATGTACCTCGCTGCCCGATCCGGATTTGACCACTGCTTGTTTTCTGATTACGTCCTTGTCTGCCGATTCTGTCCCTGTTCTGCTATGCCTGGTTTGACCCTGCCTGATGACTACTCTCTCGGACTGCAGTCTACCACAGGTAGTGATCTCCAGGGCCCTGTGTAATTCCAAATCCCTGTATAGGGGTTAAAGGGTTCCAGGGTTCTGGGGGTCCTGCTTGGTGAGTGGCTTCCCCCTAGTCTGTCCATTACAGCCCGTCTGAGTCTGTGGATCCAGGCAGGCATTACACCTATACATTTTAGATAGCTGTTGGCCTAACATACGCTCACATATTAGGATCAGCCCAGTTTAAATGAGTTTTTAATGGGGAGAGGGGAGTTAGCCACTTAGAAATGGGAGGTGTGTAAGGTCCGTATTCACATTAGATGGTCAGAATTTGGTGAGTTTGGCCAACTTTTATCTAACGCATTGTCACAAGAAGATTTTTGCTGACATCGCCAACTGCCATAGCGGCGTCAGGATCTGTGGAGTATACAGATTTTGGCAATCTCCTTGCTAACTTCTCTGAGGTCTGTGATCAGCGCAGGGAGACACTGGTGTCGCCCCACAGCCTTAGGCAGGCTAGCAAGAGTTAATGTTAATGATCACATGCTGTGAAGGAGCCAGTCACGTTCACTCAACTCCCATATATGCTGGCTGGACTATTCCATTAATGCCAGCTATAGTTTACCTATACTGGTTTTGTGAGGTGTTGTGATCGAGACTTACTCGTGGTTGTGGGTCATTATTACTGTGAGCAGTTGTAGTGTTAACCCTTACTGTCTTTTTGTTGCTACCTTCCTGCTCTTGCTTTCCTAGGTCTCTAAATGTTTGTTCCTGTGAGTTTGCACAGTGTGTCTGAGTTTTTGTTTTTCCTTGTGTTAATCTGACCATCACACTACTTGGGGAAGAGGAGTAACCAAATAGCTCTAATCAGGAGAATAGCCAGGCACAGGACTCAGGCATCTCCAGCATTAGGGGTAACCCAGAAGTTAGGGATAGCCTAGAGTCCCCTAGCATGAGGAATAGTATAGGATCCCTTGTCCCTCGCTATCCTGCAGTCACAATGCGACATGCATATATTAGCTTGATAAGCTGAGCAGGCTCAGTAAAGACCCCATACACATTAGACTAATGTCGGCTGAAATGCAAATGAGGCAAAAGAGCTCTGGGCGTGTCAGAGCACTTCTGCCTCCTCAAGATGTTTCCCAACCCAGCTTCTTCAGATTGATTGACAGGTCACTAATGTGTGACATCAGGCTCCTGGAGAGGAGATCTGCTATCAGTTTGCTGGATGGGGAAAAATCAATCTTGGAAGGCTTTTTAAGTGCTTTGTCATTACTAGAGTACTTAACATATAGTTTGCATATACATTAAAATGCTAATATTTTGGGAATGCATGCCCATATATGCGGTTTGGGTGGGTTGATCTTATTGACGGATTGTTAAATAGAATCTGGACTGTCAATCACTTTAGGTGTAATTTGTCTTATTACTGATGATCAACTTTGGACTACTAAAGACTTTTCTTTTTTTTCTTTTAATGGCCTTCAGCTCCATCTCGAGCCATGGTTACTTGATGGATGAACGCTCTGTAGGACGATCGATCTTGTGCAACCTAGATAGGTCCACCAGTATGTTCTCCACCGTTAACTTGATATCATCAAGCCATTGCGTTGTTGGTCTTCCTCTTCGCCTTGTTCCTTCTCTTTTTTTCCTACCATGATGTCCTTCTCCAGTGATTGCTCTCTTCATATGAGACATGTAAGGCCATACGTGTAGTATTACATGCCATAGTATTGCACGGTGACCATTTAATTGAAAGGCCAACCACGTACAGTTAGGTCCAGAAATATTTGGACAGTGACACAATTTTCGCGAGTTGGGCTCTGCATGCCACCACATAAGATTTGAAATGAAACCTCTACAACAGAATTCAAGGCCAGATTGTAACGTTTAATTTGAAGGTTTGAACAAAAATATCTGATAGAAATTGTAGGAATTGTACACATTTCTTTACAAACACTCCACATTTTAGGAGGTCAAAAGTAATTGGACAAATAAACCAAACCCAAAGAAAAAAATTTATTTTCAATATTTTGTTGCGAATCCTTTGGAGGCAATCACTGCCTTAAGTCTAGAACCCATGGACATCACCAAACGCTGGGTTTCCTCCTTCTTAATGCTTTGCCAGGCCTTTACAGCCGCAGCCTTCAGGTCTTGCTTGTTTGTGGGTCTTTCCGTCTTAAGTCTGGATTTGAGCAAGTGAAATGCATGCTCAATTGGGTTCAGATCTGGTGCTTGACTTGGCCATTGCAGAATGTTCCACTTTTTTGCACTCATGAACTCCTGGGTAGCTTTGGCTGTATGCTTGGGGTCATTGTCCATCTGTACTATGAAGCGCCGTCCGATCAGCTTTGCGGCATTTGGCTGAATCTGGGCTGAAAGTATATCCCGGTACACTTCAGAATTCATCCGGCTACTCTTGTCTGCTGTTATGTCATCAATAAACACAAGTGACCCAGTGCCATTGAAAGCCATGCATGCCCATGCCATCACGTTGCCTCCACCATGTTTTACAGAGGATGTGGTGTGCCTTGGATCATGTGCCGTTCCCTTTCTTCTCCAAACTTTTTTCTTCCCATCATTCTGGTACAGGTTGATCTTGGTCTCATCTGTCCATAGAATACTTTTCCAGAACTGAGCTGGCTTCATGAGGTGTTTTTCAGCAAATTTAACTCTGGCCTGTCTGTTTTTGAAATTGATGAATGGTTTGCATCTAGATGTGAACCCTTTGTATTTACTTTCATGGAGTCTTCTCTTTACTGTTGACTTAGAGACAGATACACCTACTTCACTGAGAGTGTTCTGGACTTCAGTTGATGTTGTGAACGGGTTCTTCTTCACCAAAGAAAGTATGCGGCGATCATCCACCACTGTTGTCATCTGTGGACGCCCAGGCCTTTTTGAGTTCCCAAGCTCACCAGTCAATTCCTTTTTTCTCAGAATGTACCCGACTGTTGATTTTGCTACTCCAAGCATGTCTGCTATCTCTCTGATGGATTTTTTTCTTTTTTTTCAGCCTCAGGATGTTCTGCTTCACCTCAATTGAGAGTTCCTTAGACCGCATGTTGTCTGGTCACAGCAACAGCTTCCAAATGCAAAGCCACACACCTGTAATCAACCCCAGACCTTTTAACTACTTCATTGATTACAGGTTAACGAGGGAGACGCCTTCAGAGTTAATTGCAGCCCTTAGAGTCCCTTGTCCAATTACTTTTGGTCCCTTGAAAAAGAGGAGGCTATGCATTACAGAGCTATGATTCCTAAACCCTTTCTCCGATTTGGATGTGAAAACTCTCATATTGCAGCTGGGAGTGTGCACTTTCAGCCCATATTATATATATATATAATTGTATTTCTGAATATGTTTTTGTAAACAGCTAAAATAACAAAACTTGTGTCACTGTCCAAATATTTCTGGCCCTGACTGTATGTACATGGATCTGATAGCTCTTCCAAGGCGAGAGTGGTTCTCCATTCTGGTTTCGAGAAGGGCAACTTTTCAGGTCGCCTTTCTAAGTAAAAAAGTACAGTATTAGAGTATTAGTACTGCTTTCCTCTATGCCAGTGTTTCTCAACTCCAGTCCTCAAGCCCCACCAACAGATCATGTTTTCAGGATTTCCTCAGCATTGCATAGGGAATAAGTCCATCACCTATCCAGAAAACCTTACCTGTTGGTGGGTCTTGAGGACTGGAGTTGAGAAACGCTGCTCTACGCGATCTGCTTATAGCTTGTACGAAGGCTTCAAGGTTTTCTTACACAATAGATCACACATTCGTCTCTGCTGGGTTTTACTGTTATCTTACATCCCTTTACGAACACCAAGGGGCTCTTATTATCCTTATGGATCTCACATATTAAAGGATTAGATTGTAAGCTCAACAGGTCAGAGGTGACTAGGATTGTAGACAGGTCACTCTCCTATAAATATGAAATATTATCTTTTTTTATAGATTGACTTTAGCTGTTTGGCTTATGTATTGCTCAGTGAAGAATGGACCGAGGATCCGTGTAGGTCACGGCCACTGGAAGAAATTACTTTTTTTTCTCTCTGTGTACGGTGAAGGGTGAGAGGTCTTTATCTCTGATCATTTGTTATTTCCTGGCCCCTATAATCCATTGTTTGTTTTTTCTTATATGTCCCATCACTCTTTTCTCTATCTTCTCGCCATCTCGTAAATATGATGCACCGAGAAAAACTTGTAGTTTCTAAGATATTATTTTCTTTTTAGATTGGAATATATAAGAGTTTACCACTTTACCGTAAGGGTATCCAACTTCTGTAGAACGACATTGAGTACTGGGATCTGCTGGTATATAAAACCAACTGTGTATTGTCTTTATACTCAATCATATGTAATATCAGGGAGGGAACATAGCATTTTTTCTGTGTAGGGTAATACACTAAGCCACAGGTCAGGGTGAGCACACGGGCCTCGGAAGATGGCACAGCAGCAAGGATCTAAACAATGGGTAATAGTTGATGGCATGCAAGCAGGCAGAGCAGGACACATCGGAAGCCATGGAGCCAGGAGTGTCAATAAGAGAGCAGGTTCAACAGAATTTCTGAACCATCCTATAGATGCAGGAGATGACTGCATTGTATGCAGCAAACAATAGGTAATTCAGTAAGTAGCAAGCGTCGTTGGGTTAACCATTAGGCTTGAGGGTCAGTAGGTGCACAGAAAATAACAGAAGTGTAAGTATTGAAATAACAGTAATATGCAAAGAATCAATGCAGCGTAATAAACATTTCTGAAAAGCAGTTATTGAAGCTTACAGCAAACAATATATTTACCTACAAGTGCAAGAAGTATAGGTGCAACAGAAACACAAGAGTTTGAGCAGATGATCGCAGCAGAAGACACTGGATGGTGACAAACTCCAAACAGAAGCTGAACACATTCGAGAGTCGATACTCAGACACAGGGGTAGTCTAAATGGGCATTTAAAGGGAACCTGGGACTAGATTTGGTGACTATAAGCTGTGGCCACCACCACTGGGTTCTTATATACAGCATTCTAACATGCTGTATATAAGAGCCCAGGCCGCTGTGTAGAACGTAAAAATTACTTTATAATACTTGCCTAAACAGTCAGTATGGTGCAGATTGGTCAGATGGGTGACTCCGTCCTCCTCTTTCGGCGATCTTTGTCTTCCTTCTTCTGAAGACTGGGTGCATGACACGTACTACGTCATGCAGACGCATCAGCATTGAGGTCCTGCGCAGACGTTTTACCTCAATGCCGGCCTGTGTGGATGACGTAGTACGCGTCATGCACCCAGGATTCAGAAGAAAGAGGACAAAGATGGCTGAAAGAGGAGGCGCCGCACCCGGAGAACAGAGACACTCATTTGACCAGTCTGCACCGTACCGCCGGCGATTCAAAGCAGCCCACAGTCTGCCGGCAGATCAGTGGTGCCCACCACCGTGACACTCCATTAGCCCATAGTATTGCTGACCCTCTGGTACCGCACACTGACCCTCTTGAGCCGCGACACCCCCTCCTTCGAGCCCGCTGGCAGATCAGTGGCACCCACCGCCGTGACACCCCATGATCCAGCAGTATCGCCGACCCTCCGCTGCCGCACACTGACCCTCCTGAGCTGCTCCACTGCAGTGACACCGCCTCCAAGCCCTCCGTATCGCCGATTCTGCGCCACCACTACCGCCCCGGTAAGCCATATGCGGTTTCTAAGACGCACCCCCATTTTTCCACCATTTTCTTACAAACCGGAAAATACGGTATATATTTTTTTTCACGTATGAGAAAAGCTAATGACACTCAGACCAAACTCTGACGACACTGAGATGAAGCTCCGGACAAAAAAAAAAATTGTTGTTTTTATCGTCGTTGAAAAAAAACGTTTGACTGATTGAGGCCTTAAACATCGCCTACTTTTACAACACTTTTCATAGTTGATGAGCGATAAGAAAATTTAAAAAAAAAATTCTTAAAATTGGCAGCCATAATGATATGCAATTTTTTTTGTCAATAGTTTACAACAAAAATTTGCATAAACTGTTTAGTATAGTATATTATTAGTATATTGGGGCCACATTCTGCAAACAGACAGAACTCTGCGGGCTGTTTAACTTATTAATTGATGTATGATTAATGAAATGATTTGCTAAGATACGAGTAGAATGCTGCAAGCATCCCCAGAACTAAGAAACTATTTGTTATGTTCAAGTATGGCAGGAAAATGCAGACGCTGTCTCATGAGCAAAAGCAAAAAAAAAAAAATAACATAAAAAATTTGGCCAGATTACTAGACTTTCTAGATTATTGGACTGGTAAAATCCTGAAACTCTCCGCTTGCCTATTTCTGTCTCTTCAGTGAAGTGGAAGATTGGATTCACACGCAATCTTTTGCTTCATTTTTTTCTGCGCCACTGACCCCAAGTCCACAAACAAAATCTGTTTTGAGAGTGAATAATTTTCAAGATTATTATACAAAAAATTTGTTTGCAACAAAGTTTTCAAACTGTGCTTAGTTTATATTACATTTTGTGCAATTATGAGCCAATTTTTTTAAATACTAGTGAAAAGCTAGCGTGCTCGGCATTGCTCGATATTCATTTGATGTAATAAACAGAAGCGGTTCTGCACTGAACTGTGCAATACCTTACACCGAATACCTTGGAAAAGCCTCAGTCCTCCTTTTAGAAGGAACTAGCTGTACTACCCGGCTTCGCCCGGGTTAATAACTGTTGTTAACAAAATAGAATGTATTAACATTCCCGGGATAGTAACTGTCTCTCTGTTTCTCTCCCATTCTCTGTCTGTCTCCCCCTCTGTATATATCTCTCTGTCTCTCTCTATCTCTTTGTCTGTCTGTCTCTTATCCTGTCTGTCTCTGACTGTCTCTGTCTCTTTCTCCGTCTGTCTCAATCTCTTTCCCTGTCTGTCTATCTATCTCTGTCACTTTCCCTGTCTGTCTCTTTCCCTGTCTGTCTCTTTCCCTCTTTCCCTGTCTGTCTCTTTCCCTGTCTGTCTCTTTCCCTCTTTCCCTGTCTGTCTCTTTCCCTCTGTCTCTTTCCCTGTGTCTGTCTCTTTGTCTGTCTCTTTACCTGTCTTTGTCTGTCTCTTACCCTGTCTGTCTCTTTCCCTTTCTTTCCCTGTCTGTCTATTTCCCTTTGTCTGTCTATTTCCCTGTGTCTGTCTCTTACCCTGTCTATGTATGTTTCTTACTCTGTCTGTCTGCCTCTTTCCCTGTCTGTGTCTGTCTCTTTCTCTGGCTGCATTGTGACACGCCAACATTCCATATAAGGGCGTAGCTGCGCATTCTTCTGAAGTTCTGGCTGCACTGTGGCTCCCAGCTCCATTCGCTTTAATGGAGGCAGGTTTTTTACGAATAACTGTAAAGCGCGGGGTTAAAATTTCCCCTCAAAACATAGCCTATGACGCTCTCGGAGTCCAGACGTGTGAGTGTGCAAAATTTTGTGGCTGTAGCTGCTACAGTGTAGATGCCAATCCCGGACACACACACATACACGCACACATTCATCTTTATATATTAGATGGTAATGGGTGCATGTGGACGAGGAGAGGAGATATCCAGAACAGAAGTCCATAAAGTAGAAATCCATGGCATACATCATCCAAGATCCAGAAAGTGCTTTTATTCCATATAACGTGCAGGTAAAATAGCGGGAATGAGAGAGCCGGGTGCAGGCCCTCCAAGAACGACGGCCGTTTTGCACCTTGTGTGCTTCTACGGGTCCAATCAACCCGTAGAATCACATAAGGTGCGAAACGGCCGTCATTCTTGGGGGGCCTGCACCCGGCTCTCTCCTTCCCGCTATTTTACCTGCAAGTTTTAAGGAATAAAAGCACTTTCTGGATCTTGGATGGTGTATGACGTGGTTTTCTACTTTATGGACTTCTGTTCTCAATATTCATTTGAGCATCAGGGTGCTCGGGCACACTCGTTACTAGGCCGAGTATTGCGGGTGCTTAAGTGCCATGCTCAAGCCACCACCCCGCATGTTTCTCGGCTGTAGGACAGCCAACCAACATGCAGGGATTATCTGCCATACACGGTAATGCCATAGCCATGTTTGCTACCGGCATTGCTATGATTAACCGACCACATATTGTCCTTGTGTCTTATGTAAGACCCGGAGGCGCGATGGTCGGCCACTGTCCCCTGGCAGCAGTTTAGGTAGAGTTGATATAAAAGGGAGAGCTTAGATTAGAGCAGGGTTTATACACTTGTACCTTTTAGTGCCTTTCGTATGGCACTAATGGGTGTTTTTAGCCTTTTTTAACTTAATAAATAAATACATAATTTAAAAAAAAAAACAACATGGGGTCCTCCTATTTTTGATAATCAGCCAAGGTAAAGCAGACAGCTGGGAGCTGGTATTATCAGGCTGGGAAGGTCCATGGATATTTGGCCCTTTCCAGCCTAAAAATAGCAGCCCGCACCCGCCCCACTAGTGGTGCATCCATTACAGGTTCCAATTCTGGAGCTTCACCCCAGTTCTTCCCGATTGAAAAATCATTGCAGAAAGAAGAAACAGACAAAGCTTCATAACACACGATATGAATTGAGCTGTATCTCAAGTGACTAAGTAATCTTAAAGGGGTTTCTGCTTTTGGAAAACTCTTGTCGACTGACGCAGACTGTTAAAAAAGAATACTGTACTTTCCTCACTCTCCCCTTGTCCAGGTTTCTGCCACTGTTCCCAGTATCTGTTATTGTCTGCAGTGTAGGACATCATGTTGACAGCTCTTCAGCCAGTAAGTAAGGCTCTGCCCAAATTGACAACACAAACCACTAAGTTCAATGATTGGCTGCAGCGCTATCGACCTTCCTGAAATATGTGACTAAATTGACTACTGCGTGTTACCATTCTCTTTGTCAAAGGGGTGTGTCCTTACTTAGCACTGTTTGGACAGCGTCAAATGTTGGCACCCATAGTGATCAGATGCAATCTGCTGGAAGAAAATATTATAGTACCCTGCAGGAAAAATAATGCATTGATTTGTATGTACCAGATCATTTAGAGTTAGGGCTTTTCTTTGTCACTAGTCATCATTTTCTTTTTTTCAATTTTAGTTAATAAGGGAGGGCTTTGTTCTCCAGCAAAATGGAGTTTTGGGGTTAAAAAAAGACAAAAAAATATATACCATGTTATTATGCTTAATTAAATTCTGACCCCAAACTCAATTTTTCTAATAGTGGGGAACAAAGCCCTCCCTTATTAACTAAAATTGAAAGTAAAATCCAGGCTCTCAACACCAGGCAGATAAAAGGTGCTCAGCGAAGGAGCTCAGTCATATCGGCCACCCTAGAGTCTGATGCTTTGCATTGCTGTGTTTTTATAGACACAGAACCATTTTTCTCTATAGGCTCCTGAGAGCTGCATTTAATATACATAAACAGCTTTGTCTGTACTTAACCGTAGCTTCTTTAATTCCACCCTCCGGTATTGAATTCTCATGCCTGTAATAACCCAGTTTTAAAGTAAATTTCTACATGAGTAAAGCGCTGTATGAGAACGGGTGGAATTACTATTATTATTTTGGAATAGTGCATCAAACTTTGAGGACTTATCGTCTGTAAACTGGGTTTCTAGACTAAACTCCGCTGATTTAATTCTCAGCAGACGTGACAGATACAGATTATAGTCATCCAAAAACAGCACTTACAATGAATTTTTCACTTTATGTTCATAAAAGAGAAAATTAGAACGCATTTATCTTTTTTCTGTATTACAGCTGAGGACCCAGGAATCAGTGGAAATGTTTTTGCCCGTTTGTTGTATGGCAGCTATTGGTACCGGAGAGCTTAAATCTGTAGACTACAGTAGTATGTTGCTTACATTTGATCCTAAAAGCAGTCCTAAACAGAACCATTCCTGGTCCCATAAACCACAACACTTTACCAAATAGTTCAGTGTCATTTCCAACTTTGCACCTCAAATTAGGGCTCATATCTTCCAGAACGTTGCAATTTCATTTTGCATTAACAGCCACAGATCAACTTCCCTCTGGGTTGCACTCCATCTAACTGGGCTTGTTAGTCCCAGTCCAACTAAGTATAGTATTACAGCACAAACCGTGACAGTCATCTTCCCAGAGAGGGCTAGTCCTAACATTAAATGTTTCTGTCCCTGCAGTCTGTTGTTTGGCAAACCTAACCTTTTACCTATATTACTATGTGACAGTCATCTTCCCTTCCTGCAGTCCCACATCCAGCCGCCTCACATATTGACCGGAGTAAAGCTTTTACATTTAGCGGGACACTGCGTGGTTGGTTGACTACGTCACAAGCCAGTAAAGGTTAACTCGGTACCTTGACTGTTAAGGGACCTGTCCACTAGAGTCCTGCACCAGTAGAAGTCAGCCAGCACATTGTTGGATAAGGGGACTGAATGTAATGAATCCCTCCTCCGCCTCCTATGACTTGGAAACTCTCCATCTGAGGATCGGCCTCTAGTTACAACGCTGTTCACGCCTTGTGTCTCTGGCCTCCTTCGAGAATCATGCTATCTTCCTTTCTTTGCTCTGTTGCCACAAACCACCACTGTATCTGACCTTCCCGACTGACCGACTATACGTTGGTCACGTTTGCTCACTCGGCCTTCACTGACTCCTTCTAGAATGGACCGCCTTTTCCCGGTCAGCAGACCCCTCCCAGGGTGGGCTAGTCCCAACATTAAATGTTTCTGTCCCTGCAGTCTGTTGCTGGGCATATCTAACCTTTTACCTATATTCCTACTTCTTACATTTCTAATACACAAACAGTATCCCATCCTACATTACCTATATCACTATTTATTTTACTCACTTATATAGCGCTATTATATCCACATTTTCTATTACTCTCAATATTACACAAGAACATCTCATATTACAATATCATAGATTACACTTTATAAGACACTATGTTCACAAAAGACGCAGGACCCAAGTCACATTACACATCAACACAATACAATGACGCGATTGGTATCTTCAGGGGTCAGGAACGCAACGTCTGTCATCCACAACTCTTACATATATGCACTGCAGCTTCCTTCTAATGGGATAAAAGTGCCAATTTATGCAGGTCCCTGCAGTCGGATCACCATAAGTCATCATCCGACAACCTCTTTAATACTATTGGTCTTCTTGTATTGGCCAAGGAGATCTTTTGGGCACTCTTAGGGGCCCTTTGCACACAACGACATCGCAAGCCGATGCTGCGATGCCGAGCACGATAGTCCCCGCCCCCGTCGCAGCTGCGATATCATGGTGATAGCTGCCGTAGCGAACATTATCACTACAGCAGCTTCACATGCACTTACCTGCCCTGCGACGTCGCTCTGGCCGGCGACCCGCCTCCTTCCTAAGGGGGCGGGTCGTGTGGCGTCACAGCGATGTCACACGGCAGGCGACTGACTCCGTCCGGTGGTAGTCAGTGGTGGCTGGGCCCGGCTCCGTGGCCCTGGTGGGTGTCAGTAGAATATGTGGCTTGGTGAATAAAGTTTGTGTTCGTGACGCCACCTGTGGTATGCGGCTATTAAGCCGCCGCTGCTGTGTGAGGCCACCGGGATGATGTTATGGCAGCAATGCTGGTACTGCTCCCCACAGGTGGAGCAATGCCCGGGGCACAGTTGGTGCTTGTGAATGTCTATGCAGCTGAAATAACAGAGACCACTTCAAGGGTGCAGTTCAAGTTCTTTACTCACACTTCTTGTCACAGCGCTGTAGGGACCCTTGGACTGCTGGGACCACTGTCAGGGACCTCCGCCGTTTCTGGGTGATTCTGAGAGTGAAAGCCGGTATCCTTCTCTTAGTGTCTCTTTCTTCTGCTGTCTTCCTTAGCCTTGCCTTTGATAGGATAAACCTGGCTTGGCCTCCACTACAGCCTCCAGGCTGGGGGGTCACCTGTCGGCTGATTACCCCTTTTCTGGAAGTTCTGCTATGGGTTCTGGCCCGGGGAGTCTACAACCTTCCCTGGGCCTTGGTTTTTACTGTTTGGAGATGATCTTTGCACTCCTCCAGTCTCTAGGGACCGTCCCCTGTCGCAGCTTGATCCCTCCACCGATGTTGCTGTGGAACAGGCCACCGTAGCTCTAAACTGCCCCGACAGCTATACAGACTACCCGTGGCCCTGCGACTCCTTCTGTCTTCTACGTGGTGTCACCTGGACCTCTGGGTCCCAGGATCTTCACCAGAAAGCGTCTCCTTCTGTTTCTCTGCTCCTGTCTGACTTGGAGCTTTCTTTCCTTCTTTCTTTCTTTTCTTTCTTTCTTTTCTCCTCCTTGCCTGCCTCCAGCAGGCCTCCTCCTCCCTCCTTTCTCTCGTTCTTCTTCTCCAATTACATGCTGGCTCCTCACTCTCTCCCTCCCTGAGGTAGACTAACTAAACTTGACCTTCCTCTCTGTGTCTGCTCTCAGATGGCTCCTCCCACCTCCCCAGTTGCTAAGCTGTACCCTATAGGAGCAGGGATGGGTCTTACGGCCCCTCCCAGCATGCAGCATGGGGGGGTAACTGCCACTTTCCCTGGTCCCAGTATGTACCTAACAATGGGTGTAGTGTGGATTTACCAGGGGACCGGAGTTCACTCTCTTCCTCTCCCTTAATGGGGCATCACACCGCTGGATGGGGTGCAATGACCTGTGGCGACGGAAGCCTCAGGGGCGCCACACTCCCCCACAGCAAATCCCAGCACGTCCTCGGGCTGAAAAACAACAAAAACATGTGGAAGAACTGCAAAACATTTTTGTTATGAACAACATAAAACAATAAAACATTTCTTCCCTTTATGGGAGGCACAGGTACTTAAACGTTGCAAACTTCTTATAAAGAAACTATGTGTGCACTTCCAGTTCATTGCACGGTTCGGGCACATCCCCCATAATTCTGGTAGGGGGCACAACGGGTGCAACTATATACATTTCTTGGCTACAACAAGTCCAGTAGCCTGGCAGTTCGTTTCTTTTTCAAACAACAATGGGGCAAATACTCAACCAGCCACTAAGTCCAGTGGCCTGGTTACACAGGGCACATAAGACATCACATTCACCGGGGACCACATTCCAGTTCCGTGGACCAGTACACATAAACATGGGGGGTGACATCTTCGAAAAGCATGAGGGGAAGTACAGCAGGAAAGGGTGTCATCTTCAAAAAGAACATTAGGGCAGAACACAAGGGACATCTTCAAAAAGAATGAGGGGCAGACAGGGGCTATTTACAGTTCAGCTTCTTTTTTTCACTTTCACTTTTACTTCTTTACATGTAGGGATTCTTCTCCAGCTCCCCACTTGGCAGCAGGTAGACAGCGGTCAGCACAGTCTGCGTATGCTGGTCTTGGCGTGCCGCGCCTGGCATGGCGGCGGCCTGTATTGGAGTCGCTGCTTTGACCGATTCTTGACGGGCCGCACCTGGCGTGGCTGCGGCCTGGGCATGGCGGGCCGCATCTGCGGCGTGGATTAACGTCGCCGCTGCGGCGGGATCTTGCTTGTCCGAGCGGGGTATCGCTGCTGGGGCCTGAGCTGGACGGGCCGGGCTTGGCGTCGCTGCTGCGGTGTGGATGGGCGTTGCTCCGGCGGCGAAATCTTGGCGGGCCGCACCTGGCGTGGCTGCGGCCCGGATCGGCGTCGCCATGCCGGGCATCTCTCCAGGGACCGCGGGCATGGTAGCGGGGGTTGGGGCACTCGCGCCGGCAGGGGCATTAAATGACTCACCCCTCAGTAGCATCTCCGGTGTTCTGGCGGTCACTGCTCCGCGCGTCGCTTGCCGGATCTGCTGCATCACCTCCGCCTGCAGCCTTTCACACCACTGGTCCATCTCCCAGCCCCACCAGTCAGCGGAGTCTAGCTCTGGATCGCTGCGTGTGGACGCCATTCTCTCTGCGTCTCCTTCTGCACGATCTCCCAGCAGCAGGCTCGTCGCTTCTTCTAGTAGCAGACTTTTGATGTTGCTCAGCAGCAGGCTGGTAACTTCCCGCTCCTTCATCCTGTCAGCCATCCTCCCGACCTCAGCCTTCAGCTCAGCGGCGGTCACAGGCCTGATCCAGGTGCGCTCTTCCTGGCCTCAGCTTACAGGAGCCATCTTCTCTCTTCCTCTAGGCAGCATTCTTAGCGCGCCATTTTTCATCCGCTGCTCTGCATAGCGGGCACTGCTTCGCGCTCTTTTCTTGTACAAGGGGGCGGGGCTTCTCTTCGCGCCCTTTCTGCTAGCACGCCCCCCTTCTTCCCGCGCTCAGTGTCTTCAATGGCGGCAGTTTCTCACAGTAAAACACAGGCTATTTCACGATTCTTCAGGCGCACAGTACCCGGTGTGACCGGGCACGAAATCCTGTTCGTGACGCCAAAAGTTGACTCGCCCACCCCAGGGCTGTGGGACACCCGGTGCCGGGCCGGACTAGTCCGGTGGTAGTCAGTGGTGGCTGGGCCCGGCTCCGTGGCCCTGGTGGGTGTCAGTAGAATATGTGGCTTGGTGAATAAAGTTTGTGTTCGTGACGCCACCTGTGGTATGCAGCTATTAAGCCGCCGCTGCTGTGTGAGGCCACCGGGATGATGTTATGGCAGCAATGGTGGTACTGCTCCCCACAGGTGGAGTAATGCCCGGGGCACAGTTGGTGCTTGTGAATGTCTATGCAGCTGAAATAACAGAGACCACTTCAAGGGTGCAGTTCAAGTTCTTTACTCACACTTCTTGTCACAGCGCTGTAGGGGCCCTTGGACTGCTGGGACCACTGTCAGGGGCCTCCGCTGTTTCTGGGTGATTCTGAGAGTGAAAGCCGGTATTCTTCTCTTAGTGTCTCTTTCTTCTGCTGTCTTCCTTAGCCTTGCCTTTGATAGGATAAACCTGGCTTGGCCTCCACTACAGCCTCCAGGCTGGGGGGTCACCTGTCGGCTGATTACCCCTTTTCTGGAAGTTCTGCTATGGGTTCTGGCCCGGGGAGTCTACAACCTTCCCTGGGCCTCGGTTTTTACTGTTTGGAGATGATCTTTGCACTCCTCCAGTCTCTAGGGACCGTCCCCTGTCGCAGCTTGATCCCTCCACCGATGTTGCTGTGGAACAGGCCACCGTAGCTCTAAACTACCCCGACAGCTATACAGACTACCCGTGGCCCTGCGACTCCTTCTGTCTTCTACGTGGTGTCACCTGGACCTCTGGGTCCCAGGATCTTCACCAGAAAGCGTCTCCTTCTGTTTCTCTGCTCCTGTCTGACTTGGAGCTTTCTTTCCTTCTTTCTTTCTTTTCTTTCTTTCTTTTCTCCTCCTTGCCTGCCTCCAGCAGGCCTCCTCCTCCCTCCTTTCTCTCGTTCTTCTTCTCCAATTACATGCTGGCTCCTCACTCTCTCCCTCCCTGAGGTAGACTAACTAAACTTGACCTTCCTCTCTGTGTCTGCTCTCAGATGGCTCCTCCCACCTCCCCAGTTGCTAAGCTGTACCCTATAGGAGCAGGGATGGGTCTTACGGCCCCTCCCAGCATGCAGCATGGGGGGGTAACTGCCACTTTCCCTGGTCCCAGTATGTACCTAACAATGGGTGTAGTGTGGATTTACCAGGGGACCGGAGTTCACTCTCTTCCTCTCCCAGAATGGGGCATTACACCGCTGGATGGGGTGCAATGACCTGTGGTGACGGAAGCCTCAGGGGCGCCACACGGCCAATAGAAGCGGAGGGGCGGAGATGAGCGGGACGTAAACATCCCGCCCACCTCTTTCCTTCCGCATTGCAGATGGGACGCAGGTGGGAGATGTTCCTCGCTCCTGCGGCTTCATACACAGCGATGTGTGCTGCCGCAGGAACGAGGAACAACATCGTACCATTGCAGCAGCCAAAATAATGAAAATGATCGACACTACACCGATCATACGATACCGACGCTTTTGCGCTCGGTAATCGTAGTTAAAACGATTTACACACTACGATGTCGAGAGCGACGCCGGAAGTGCGTCACTTTCGATTTGACCCCACCGACAACGCACCTGCGATGTCGTAGTGTGCAAAGGGCCCCTTAGGCTCCAAGGCCTTGAGTGTGACGTCAATCCCTGCACCCCTGATTATGAAATACACGTATAGACCTAGTTAATACATATTGGCATGCAAGTCGTGCTTAGATGCCAAGCAGCGAATGTGCCTGGAAAATACAGTATTTGGAACGTCACAGGAAAATATAGCTGTAAGTTTCACTATTGTCCTATTGTCATCAGTCCGTTCTGTTCATGCCTAACACAAACTGTCACAGAGGAGGAAATTATACTGAAATTGCCGCACTAAAGACATCTTTTTTATACTAGTGGCTTACCTATACTTACACATCTCCAAGAGGACCGAGAATCCGCTAATACCATAAAATGCCATACTGTGATAAAGACGTCTTATCAATAAGCAGATGTAGCTGAGTCCACACGGAAATTACCTATTTATTGTCTACTCGCTCTTTAGCATGCAAATTTCGGTAACACCGCTGCTAAACGCTTTTATTTGCTTAGTGAATAGCAAAATAGTCAAAATCTCACAACTCATACAACGCAGTACTGAAATGATTGCCGGGTTGAGTCTTCATACACTGAATCCATAATTTGCAAAAAAGTCTTCAAAATATTCAAAGGATTGAAAAATTTCCATGTTGAGCATAGCATAGCTGGCCTTAGGGGTGTGCGACAGCACAGGGAGCATTTACCCTTCTCCGAAGAGGGAGCTGTCTATGAGGAGCTCTGTTCCTTTGATGCACACGTTGAGTATTTGGATGCCGGAATTTCTGCACTCTTTCTGCATCTCTTGGCAGGAAATATGCAGCAGGAAAAACGCACATTTTGCTACGTTTTTGGTGTGTTTTTGCACTTGTTTTTCATCTTTTTGGACAGCACTGAATGCTAGAGAGATACAGCCAAAAGTGGTGCCTGCACCTTCCTGGGCTGTTTAACCCCTCTATATGCAGCGATCAATATCGAGCACAACATTTAGGAGGCTGGAACAGGGAGCAACAAATTCCCTGCAGTAGTCTATTCCTGCCAAATGTGCTCTCGAATAGTGCTCCTTCCCATCCAACCCCTGCTGTGCTCCCAAACAGTAGTTTTCTACCACATATGGGGTATCATGAAAAATTGCACTGCAAAATGTACTCTTCATTTTCTCTTATTACCCTTCTAAAAATGAAAAATTTGGGTCTAAACCAACATTTTTGTGGGAAAAAATTAGTTTTTTTTATTTTCACAGCACAATCTTATAAAGTTCTATGAAACACCTGTGGGTTCACAGTGGTCACCACACCTCTAGATAAATTTCTTGAGGGGTCTAGTTTCCGAAATGGGGTAATCTGTGGGGTGTTTCTAATATTTCGGCACATCAGAGGCTCTCCAAATGTGATATGATGTCCACTATCGATTCTAGACAATATTGCACTCTAAAAGTCTACTAGCGCTCCTTCCTTACCGAGCCCTGCCGTGCACCCAGACAGTAGTTTTCCCACTACATATGAGGTATCAGTGTACTGAGGAGAAATTACACAACAAATTGTATGGTCCATTTTCTCTTATTACCCTTGTAAAGATGTAAAATTTGGGAATAAAACAACATTTTGGAGGGGAAATAGCAAAACATTTTTAAGAAAACTCCAAATTCATGCATAAAAGTAAATAAAAGAAAAATGTCCATTAAGTTAGACAATTTAATGCATCTGGGGTCTAGTTTTTAGATATAATAGGTGCAACTCTTACAGGTACGTATGGAATAATGTATGGAATTACTTTATGATCTGTTTACTGCCTCCTTGATGGTAGTTCCCTCATATCACGGGCCGATACCTTATTGTCTATTATCATGTGAAAAGGACGTCTATCACTCCGGAATGCAATCTAATGAATAGATGGCCATATTGTTCCACAGTACATTGTGTATAATGATCTGGAACAAATATCATTTACACAGTAAATAGCTCTATTAATCCCAATTATTTCCTTAGAAAAAAAGTTTTTAGAGTGTCCGAAATGCTCAGTTTTTAATAGCAATTCATAGGTCTTCGTTTAGAAGGTGATAGAGAAGTGAAAAATAACCAGTAAATATGGCCATTTTCACAACAGGCCTCTGGATGGATATTCATGGTATCCGTCAGAGATCCAGTAGAGCATTTTGGCAGTGTAAGTGTTAACATAGCCTAAAACACAAAAAAAAATTACCTAAAAAGAAATAATAATAAAAAATATTTCCTGAGAAAAAGTAGGCCTCATATATAAAATATCGGTGTTACCCATAGCAACCAGAGTGTTTTCATTGTAGTTATAGTAGAAAGCGAAAGCATTGATTTGATTGGTTGCTAAGGGCAAAATGGCTCCACTTTAAACTTCTAAGCACCATAATCAATAACTCTGGTATGGCTAATAAATTGTGGTGATTCCTTTTAATGTACGTCTTTCCGCCCAGGGCCATCTTGTACTGTGAGCCCCGGGCCTAATAAAGGCCTAGTCTTCATTTTAGAAGTTCCTAATGGCGCAATGCAAATGTTTACAAAGTAAAGTCACCTGTCTGGAGGGGAAAAGATGTAAAAAATAATAATGAAAATAAATAAATAAATAAATCAAATATATATATGTGTATATATATATATATATATATATATATATATATATATATATATATATATATGTGTGAATGTCATCCGAGGGGGTGATGATTTGGAGCTCTCTCTGGTGGTGAGCAATGGGGGTGAAGCTGACTGTGACTCAACAGGTGTGGGAGTTAATTGGGAGTTTGGGAAGTCCAATTGCAATTCAGCCCGGGCTATATAGAAGAGCAGTGGCTGCTGGCTGGGGCCGGTGATAGATGTTTTTCCTCAGTCTTTGAATTGGCTTGGAGTTTGTCCTTCCATTTATCCTGTGCCTGTACCATTCCAGATAAGTTGCAAGTTCTTTGCTTTATTGTCTGATCCACACCTAAGGGTGTTAGTGTTTCTTTTCATTTTGCTTAAGGCCTGTTTTCTTGCAGGAGATGAATTGTCTTTCTGTTTTGATGAGCATGGGGGTTCCCCCTCTGCAAGCCCCACTGCAAGTAAAGGGAGAGTCTCACTGTTCTACTTGATTATTTGCACATTTGTATTTCTTGTGTGTTTTTTTTTGTATTTTGTTTCTCCCATTATTTACAAGAGTACCTGATATAGTAGGGGAGAGACCGTGTGCTCTCAGGGTTTTGTATATCAGGAGATTGGTATTTTTCTGCAGGGTTTTGCACCGACCGCAATCAGTTTTCTTTCCTTTCCTGTTGTATCTAGGAAGTCGGGCCTTGCCTTTGCTAATCTATATTTCCTGTCAGTGTATTGTGTTTTCTTACATCGCCGTTGGGTCTATATGTTGGGGGCTTGCTATTCCTTTGGGGACTGCTCTGAGGCAAGATAGGTTTCCTCATTTCTATCTGTGAGGTGCAGTAAGTTTCTCTGTCTGTGACGAGGCGTCTAGGTGTGTTTAGGAACGCTCCATGGCTACTTCTAGTGTGGTCTGACAGATAGGGGATTGTGGTCAGCTCAGGATCCAACTACTCTTGTGGTTTTTTTTGTGTTATTCTGTATATATATACAGTGCCTACAAGTAGTATTCAACCCCCTGCAGATTTAGCAGGTTTGATAAGATGCAAATAAGTTAGAGCCTGCAAACTTCAAACAAGAGCAGGATTTATTAACAGATGCATAAATCTTACAAACCAACAAGTTATGTTGCTCAGTTAAATTTTAATAAATTTTCAACATAAAAGTGTGGGTCAATTATTATTCAACCCCTAGGTTTAATATGTTGTGGAATAACCCTTGTTTGCAATTACAGCTAATAATCGTCTTTTATAAGACCTTATCAGGCCGGCACAGGTCTCTGGAGTTATCTTGGCCCACTCCTCCATGCAGATCTTCTCCAAGTTATCTAGGTTCTTTGGGTGTCTCATGTGGACTTTAATCTTGAGCTCCTTCCACAAGTTTTCAATTGGGTTAAGGTCAGGAGACTGACTAGGCCACTGCAACACCTTGATTTTTTCCCTCTTGAACCAGGCCTTGGTTTTCTTGGCTGTGTGCTTTGGGTCGTTGTTTTGTTGGAAGATGAAATGACGACCCATCTTAAGATCCTTGATGGAGGAGCGGAGGTTCTTGGCCAAAATCTCCAGGTAGGCCGTGCTATCCATCTTACCATGGATGCGGACCAGATGGCCAGGCCCCTTGGCTGTGAAACAGCCCCACAGCATGATGCTGCCACCACCATGCTTGACTGTAGGGATGGTATTCTTGGGGTCGTATGCAGTAACATCCAGTCTCCAAACGTCACGTGTATAGTTGGCACCAAAGATCTCGATCTTGGTCTCATCAGACCAGAGAACCTTGAACCAGTCTGTCTCAGAGTCCTCCAAGTGATCATGAGCAAACTGTAGACGAGCCTTGACATGACGCTTTGAAAGTAAAGGTACCTTACGGGCTCGTCTGGAATGGATACCATTGCGGTGGAGTACGTTACTTATGGTATTGACTGAAACTAATGTCCCCACTGCCATGAGATCTTCCCGGAGCTCCTTCCTTGTTGTCCTTGGGTTAGCCTTGACTCTTCGGACAAGCCTGGCCTCGGCACGGGTGGAAACTTTCAAAGGCTGTCCAGGCCTTGGAAGGCTAACAGTAGTTCCATAAGCCTTCCACTTTCGGATGATGCTCCCAACAGTGGAGACAGGTAGGCCCAACTCTTTGGAAAGGGTTTTGTACCCCTTGCCAGCCTTGTGACCCTCCACGATCTTGTCTCTGATGGCCTTGGAATGCTCCTTTGTCTTTCCCATGTTGACCAAGTATGAGTGCTGTTCACAAGTTTGGGGAGGGTCTTAATTAGTCAGAAAAGGCTGGAAAAAGAGATAATTAATCCAAACATGTGAAGCTCATTGTTCTTTGTGCCTGAAATACTTCTTAATACTTTAGGGGAACCAAACAGAATTCTGGTGATTTGAGGGGTTGAATAATAAATGACCCTCTGAATAAACTTTTCACAATTTAAAAAAAAAAAAAAAAAAGAAATAACATTCTTTTTTGCTGCAGTGCATTTCACACTTCCAGGCTGATCTACAGTCCAAATGTCACAATGCCAAGTTAATTCCGAATGTGTAAACCTGCTAAATCTGCAGGGGGTTGAATACTACTTGTAGGCACTGTATATATATATATATATATATATATATATATATATATATATATATTACAAAATTATGAATAAAGATAAAATAAAAAATTATAATTTTTTTGATTGTATTACAAAAAAGTCAATTGCACGCAGAAACATATGCTTATTAAGTACTATCACACTCATAATGACCTATATAAAGTAATGCCATACATTAAAGATAGCCTTAAACGGGTTGTCCGGGACTTTTATATTCATAATAGGTCATTAATATCAGATTGCTAGAGATGAGGAAACAAAAGGCGCAAATAGGGTCTTACCCGGCAATAACCGTTTAGAAAAACACGAATGAGAACACTCACCTGATGAGGTTGTGCCAGTCACAACCCCTTGAAAAGCCTGTGAGTGTCAGCGTGGTTCCAAGCAGCGGCCCCGAGATGATCGTGACAAAGATTTTTATATATGTATATACATATATGAGAAACGGGTTTATGCCGCGCTCAAGAATCACTGTATCCAAGGAATTTACTTTAAATCTCTTTTTTTATTTCAGTTCCAACGCGTTTCAGAGACATATACCGTCTCCTTCTTCAGGGAAAAGAGAAAATGTCTCTTTTCCCTGAAGAAGGAGACGGTATATGTCTCTGAAACGCGTTGGAACTGAAATAAAAAAAGAGATTTAAAGTAAATTCCTTGGATACAGTGATTCTTGAGCGCGGCATAAACCCGTTTCTCATATATGTATATACATATATAAAAATCTTTGTCATTAATATCAGATTGGCAGTAGGGGAACGGGGCAAGTGCGTACATATTAATCATGGGGATTTATAGCTGAAGTTCTAATTGGTCCCCCCCCAAAAAAAAATAATACTCAGCTAGGTCACATAATACCGTAGCTTATCTCAGAACTTTTCAGCTCTATCAAAGTAATTTTCTTCCTATTGAAGCCCCTACATTCCCCTTTCATTGTAGTATCAATTCATAAAGTATCATACCAATAAAAGTGCCCAACAAATACTGTATGATACCTCACAGTGAATTCCTCCACACGCACAGTATGATGATTCTACTGTACCCCCTCAACTACCCCTGCAAAGTATGGTGAACCCAACACAGTATAATTCCCAACTGTGACCCCCCATACAGCTCTGTATGCAGTATAATGGACCTACATACAGTATAATGGCTCACACACCACTCAACATGGTATAAAGGCTCCCACTAGCCCTCTAAACAGTATAACGGCCCCCACAAAGCCCTCTAACCAGTATGATGGATGCCACACAATTTTTCACACTCTATAATTGCTTTCATACAGTATAATGGCCATCAAATAGCCCTCCTTAAATTATAAAGGCTCCCTCATCACCTTTCAAATGTTACAATGGCCCCTACATAGGCCTCCAAATAGCATAATGGCCTCTCCATAGCCCTCCATATATAATATAATGGCCCCCACATAGCCTTCCAGACAGTATAATGGGCCTCATATTGACTTTCATATAGCATAATGCACCCTCATAGCCCTCTATATAGTATAATGCACCCTCGTAGTTCTCCATGTAATATAATGCACCATCCATAGTCCTCCATATAGTATAATGCAACCTCCATAGTCTGCCATATAGTATTATGAACTCCCATAGTCCTCCATATAATATAAAGCACCCTCCATAGTCTTCCATATATAATTCACTCTCCATAGTCCTCCATATGTTATAATGCACCTCCATAGTCCTCCATATAGTATAATACACAGTCCATAGTCCTCCATATATTATAATGCACCTTCCATAGTCCTCCATATAATATAATGCACCCTCCATGTTTGTCCATATATTATAATGCACAGTCCATAGTCCTCCATATAGTATAATGCACCTCCATATATAATGCACACCTCATAGTAATCCATGTAGTTATATGGCCACCGTGTAACACTGATTTAAAAACGCTCACTTCTCCTTGGTCCTCCATTGCTCTGGTCTTGACATGGAGATTTCGGAAGCTGTGTCTTCACTGTGCACAGTAAGGGCAATGAAGTGACTTCATTGCGCCCGCTACACTTAGCTGTCAGATCTCAAAGCCAGTGAGAGAGATACAGTCGAAAGTGTGATGTTGGACACTGGCACTGGGCCCTCCATAGTCAAGGGCCCCATAGCCGCCTCATGGTCGCCCCCATTGGCGTTACTTCACTAGAAGGGGTAAGTAAAACAAGTTGCCTAAAGCAACCAATCAGATTAATGCCTTGTTTTTTAAAATTTGCTTAGGAGAAATAACAACTGGGATCTGATTGGCTGTTCCAAGCAGCCAGGAAATGTTCTTTCTCCGTATTGTTTTGACTTCACGGTGAAATTTATCAAGCTCATCCTGCGTCAACAGCGATAAAGAGATGAAATCTCCGATGACAACATTTCAGCTTGAAACAATGCTTTCAGCGTGTTCTGCTATTCGTTCCTGTGCAGCAAAGATAATGTGATAGAAAGCTTTCATACTCGGCAAAGGACGGAGACTGCCATGCCCCGTGATGGAGCTGTAACCTGATTGTAAGGCTTTTAAGATGTTGAGATACGACTTTTAATGTTTCAAAGTTCAGTATAAAAATAAAAAAAAACTGGAAACTTTTTTCGTCTGTTTTTCGGCAAAACTTTAAAATGATAATAGAATTTTAAAAAATTATTTTTACATTTTAAAATGTCATTTAAATAGTCAAGCAGGTTTGTTTTTGGCTTTGCACTCATTTTCTTGTGTAAATAAGGTCATACATTTTGGCAGACACCATATATTAAAATAGTCGGGAAGGGCCACCAATGTTTTGGACGGTTTTACAATAGGATTTGGAGCAAATAATAGAGAAAACCTATGCATGCTCATAGAAGACGTACATTTTATTTTTTTTAGTACGCCACCATTAACAGGAGTTGTGCCATCTTATTGCAGAGCAAATTAGTTTGAGACTGGCTTATAAACATGATCGTCTTAATAAATCTTCATAAAGGCGTAATCTCCCAGAATTTCTGGATTCCCAGAAAAAAGGAAAATGTCTTAAAGGGGTCGTCTACTACTAGGACAACCCCTTCTGTTTCCACATGTTTGCCCCAGGTAAAATAAAAAAGCCTATACTCACCTCCCGTGCCGGCACGATACCAACGGTTCCAGGGGCTCATGTGACGTTGTGACATCGCGTGAGCCCTGTGTAGAATGAGCACCGGCTTCATTCTCCCTGCATTCGGACCAAACTACCGTGTTTCCTCGAAAATAAGCCCTACCCCATAAATAAGCCTTGGAGCAGGAAATTTCAGCCTTTTTAGCGTAAGGCTTAAATTTAAGCCCCCCAAAATAAGCCATGTTGCGGTTTAATAATGAAGTGCCTATGCAGCTAAAAAAGTTAAATACTACAGGACAATTCATTATCGAAAGCAGACTCCCCCAAAAGAAAGAAGACAGAAGACCCTCTCATAATACTTACCAGACGCCAAATGGGAGGACCTGCAGTCGATCACGTCAATGACCTACGGTGGAACGCACACCCACACATATCAGATCGCACATCCACATCGAAGCGTTCCGCCGCAGGTCCTCTATACGTTCCACTGCAAGTCCTCTATTCGTTCTTCCAAAGGTCCTCACATTCCACTTCACTGTGTCCCAGGTTTCCCTGCCAACTGGAATCAATAGATATCACCAGATGGTGTGTGTGTGTGTGTGTGATCTGATGTGTGAGTGTCCGCCAGAAGGGAAGGATTCTCCTGGGATGGCGGTCAGCTTTTTGGGGTATAAACTTACCCCCAACTGTGTTTCTAGGAGAATAAGCCCTACCCAGAAAATAAGCCCTAGCGCATTTTTCGGGGCAAAAAGTACAAGACTGTCTTATTTTCGAGAAAACACTGTAGTTATCAACAGCAAGTGAGTGTTTCCTGTTGATTGCTCATTTGGTTCAAAATCGAGGAGACCGAAACCTGTGCTGATTGGACGCGTGGCTCGCGTGATGTCACAGTGTCACGTGAGCCCCGGGAACGCAAGCAATGGCCTCGTTGGAACGGAGCCGCCACAAGAATTGAGTATAGGCTTTTTCATTTTACCTGGGGAAAACGTGTGAAATCAGAAGGGGTTGTCCTTTTAGTGGACAACCCCTTTGATGTTGAGACTTTTCAAAGAGATTTAGGCCAGAATTCTGACATAATCTATTTGATAATTTAATGTGTTTTCTAAATAAGTTGTTTGACCATTTTGTATATTGTGGTACATATGTCAGGAATTTTCTTTTTAGATGGGTAAGAGTATGTTAAAAATGTGTTTATGATATTTTTTTATTATCGTCCTTTGTAACTTCTTATTCTCTCCAGTTGGGTTGGAAAATGATTTTTTTTGTTCCTGAAGGCGTATTTGAAATTCCACTGAAGAGATTCAGTTCATGGAGATTTTATGCTGATTTTTAGATTTCACAACTAAAAATATATGCAAATTCCATATATAATAGAAGACCTTTTATGTCCTCAGAGTGACACGTGTTATAATGCATGCAGCCTTTAGTCTGGATTTAATACTAGAAGGCAATGTATGATATGGGGCTTAAAGGGGTGGTCCATGACTTTTTTCTCTGTTTTTACCATGTGCCTCAAAACTAAAAGTTGGCACACTTCCCTCAATCAGCTGGAAATACTCAGTTCTGGAGCTGCCCTGTCTTCTGATAGCGGCCGGGTACTGTACAGCTGTGTCCTATTGATTTGAATGGGAGGTAGATGTACAGTATGTGGCCACGTCCACTATCAGAAGTCAGAGCAGCTCCGGAACTAAGCATTTCCAGCCGCTGACTACCACGGGCGGCACTGAGAATAGCTGATCGGTGGGGGTACCACTGTAGAGGCGTGCCTTATAATTTTTCTTAGTAACTACCTGACCGTTCGTTTGTAACATAGACAACCGGCGATTCAGTTGGTCAAGGTCAATAGAGCAGCTTTTTTTCCAGGCTCCAGGGGATTCTGCTGGGCTGCAGGGGTCTGTTTTCAGGGTGTGACTGCTGGAGTCATGCTGATTGACAGCCGGTTTCCCGCAGTTAGGCAGCGGGGAGCTGACTGTTAATCAGCATGACTTTGGCATTCATACCCCATCAATAGAGCAGAACAGATGAGAAGTTGCGACTCTCGACGTGATGTCAGCGGAAGCCAGCAGAGAATGAAATCGAGAATAACAGCCAGGTAGATAGCAACTACCTGACTGTTAGTTCTTAGGGGTACTTTGCACGTTGCGACATCGCTACTACAATATCGTCGGGGTCAAATAGAAAGTGACGCATATCCGGCGCCAGTAACGATGTCGCAACGTGTAAAGCCTAGATGCGCCGATAAACAATCGCAAAAGCGTCGTAAATCGGCGATCTGTGTAGCGTCGGCCATTTCCATAATGTCGGGTCGACCGCAGGTACGGTGTTGTTCCTTGTTCCTGCGGCAGCACACATCGCTGTGTGTGAAGCCGCGGGAGCGAGGAACTTCTCCTTACCTGCCTCCACCGGCTATGAGGAAGGAAGGAGGTGGGCGGGATGTTTACGTCCCGCTCATCTCCGCCCCTCCGCTTCTATTGGCCGCCTGCCGTGTGACGTCGCACGACCAGCCCCCTTAGGAAGGAGGCGGGTCGCCGGCCAGAGCGACGTCGCAGGGCAGGTAAGTGCGTGTGAAGCTGCCATAGTGATAATGTTCGCTACGGCAGCTATCACAAGATATCGCATGTGCGACGGGGGCGGGTACTATCGCGCTAGGCATCGCTAGCATCGGCTAGCGATGTCGCAGCGTGCAAAGTACCCCTTAGACACAGTTGAAAAAAACCTTTAAATGCCTCTCAGAGATTGACAGTAGCATTTAAGCAGTTGTCAGCCTTGGGTGGAGCTCAACTCCACTCGCAGCTAATAGAGGCAGATCTTAGCTGTATATCATGTATCATACACCCACTCCCGACTTGCATCATATATATTCAGCGGCTGTCAGAGTTAATCAACATTGTAGAAAAGAGTGGGTCAAACAGAGGTCCCCAACCTTCACGACCTTGAGAGTCACATCTAGCTCTGAAAGATGGTCGCAAGCCACATTCTAGCCCTGAGAGTGGTTTCTGACCCACAATCAGCCCTGAAAGTGGCTTATGAGCTCCATTCAGCCCTGAGAGTTGTTCCTAAGCCACATTCAATCCTGAGAGTGGTTCCTGAGCTCCATTTAGCCCTGAGAGAAGTATCTGAGCCACATTCAACCCTGACAGTGCTTCCTGAGCCCTATGCAGCCCCTAGAGTGGTTCCTGAGCCACATTTAACCGTGAGAGTGGCTCCCCAGCCACATTCAGCCCTGAGAGTGGTTCCTGAGTCACATTCAGCCCTGAGAGTGGTTCCTGAGCCACATTCAGCTCTGAGAGTAGTTCCCGAGCCCCATTCAGCCCTGAGAGTGGTTCCCAAGCCACATTCAGCCCCAAGAGTTGTTCCCATGTCACATTCAGCACCGAAAGTGGTTCCTGAACCACATTCAGCCCTGAGAGTGGTTCCCAAGCCACATTCAACCCTGAGAGTGGTTCCCGAGCCCCATTCAGCACTGAGTGGTTCCCGAGTCACATTCAACTCTGAGTGGTTCCCGAGCCCCATTCAGCCCTGAGAGTGGTTCCTGAGTCACATTTAGCCCTGGGAGTGGTTCCCACCCCCCCATTCAGCCCTGAGAGTGGTTCCTGAGTCACATTTAGCCCTGGGAGTGGTTCCCGCCCCCCCATTCAGCCATGAGAGTGGTTCCTGAGGCACATTCAGCCCTGAGAGTGGTTCCCAAGCCACATTCAACCCTGAGAGTGGTACCCGAGCCCCATTCAGCCCTTGCCCCTCTCACAGTAGTTATACCCAGAGCCCCCATTACTAGTATAATGACAGCAAAAGCTTTTCCACAGAAATCACACTGAAGCAGTATACCAAGAACCAGGGGTTCCCACAATACTTCAGATATACTCTTCTATTTGGGGCTATTTACAAAAGTCAACAAATTGAGACCTCCTCTTCATAGCTGCTTGGTGCACCAAATTGGAAGACATTCGCGAGCCACACATCACGGGCCCGCGATCCACATGTGGCTCCTGAGACACAGATTATGGACCCCTGACTGATAAAGTCAAACAGAAAATGATTACTTAAAGTTATTTCTTCTATCAGAAATATAGCTGAAGAACAGTTTCAATCCTCTTATGTAAAGGTAACATTATGCATTGGGTTCCGAAATATAGCCAATGGAAGCAAAATAGGTTTTAGGTGTACTGTCCCTTTAAAAAGCAATGGTAATTGAGTCAATTATATCTTAAATTGAAATCTCTACAAAATTTGGCTCTAAAGCCACCCTTGAGGACAAAACAGTATAGGGAAGCTATTACAAGTGCTTAACTCAAATTTGTTTGTACAAAGAGATTAAGTCTCCTAGCATCACACCCAGCGCGTTTCAAGTCTCATTGATACTTACAGTAGATGGGGATTGTTATGTGGACCTCGTAGGCAAATGCTGATAATTATTCCATTCATGAGATGCTGTGATAATCTGTGACTTTTCACTATTTATTTATTTTTTTCCTCCCACACTTCATTCATCTTCATAGTATGGATTGCATGTGTATGGCAGAGTGGGCTTACTGCATATTATCCCAGGTAATGAAGGATTCATTGATTGTATGTTTGCCATGAGCCGGCTTGCAATCACAACTTAGAAAATCAATCACATGTAACGGCATGTGTAATTGAATACCCCTTTTGATTGCCCCACCGAGGCTCGAGTGGCTGAATGTCGGCGAAACGAAAAAAAAGCACAAAAAAAACCAAAACCCCTTGCATTCTCCGGAGTGGCCGTGTTATTTGACATAGTCTTATCAAATATTCACATTGAGCTGCAAGTGAGCATCTTTGGGAATTCATTGACTTTTCTTGGAATTTTTAAAGTACAAGTCAATTATGATTTTTCTTTTATTTTCTCCAATATTAAAGAGCGGCCAAACTCCACGAGGCTATGATATTATTAGATTTATCATACATAAGAGGGACCATGTCCATCTGACCGTCTCGTAGGATTCACAATATTGGTTAGTTGATGTTCAGGAGCCTCAGCCATGGAAGTATGGAAAAGCATCAATCTTTTTCAGTTTTAAAGGGTAACTTTTATTTTATTTTTTTTAATAATTTTGTCCAGTATGGAAGATTATGAAACCTTGAAGGTCATTTTATTAACAGATTTGTCTTAAAAGGAACTTGTCAGGTTCCTACTGCCCTCCAAGCCTGCAGCATTCACATTTGCATGTCAAAATTCCCTTCCTAACCTGCTGTCACACTGTACAAAGGGCTAGTAAGACGTAGTACAGCGTATTCCCCACTAGGTGGCAGCAGAGTAGTGAAGGAGAGTCAAAGTAACACTGTAACAGAAAGGCAGCTGATGTACAGCAGAGTAACTTCAGCAGGCAGTTCACAGGCGAACCACCAGGGGGCAATAGAGTAGTCAAGCAGTCAGGGTCTAGCCAGGAAAGTCAAGTCACTGCAAAGGGATGATCAAGATCAGGTCAGAAAACAGAATGGAAGTCGGATGCCGGAAGATCAGGTATGGAGAGGGAAACACAAAGGGCGCAGGGAACAGAAGACAAGACTGGAGGGTGTGGAGACACAAACACGGGAAGAAGGATGAACCAGGATGGGTAAACAACTGATAGGAGCGGGAAGTCCGGGACTGGGACAGGGGAGGGTACAGTAGCAAGGAGTCATATCAAACAGGAAATCTCACCAGAGCCAGTCACAGGCTGCAGAGCAAAACTATAACCAGCGCAGGAATGCAGGTTCAGGGACCAGATATAGTGTCTCCTAAAACTGGCGGAATGAGGCTTGTGATTGTGGGATATGGTGTACTGTGTATCCTCTTGTGTAGATTAGTATTTTATGCTTGGTTCACTGTCCATTATTTGTATTGCTTGTGTGTACATTGTATTGTCTGTAGGTAATCACCCCCTGTAGTGTTCCTGTCCCTAAAGCTGGTGTCACACACAGCGACAACGACGTCGCTGCTACGTCACCATTTTCTGTGACGTTGCAGCGACGTCCCGTCGCTATCGCTGTGTGTGACATCCAGCAACGACCTGGCCCCTGCTGTGAGGTCGCAGGTCGTTGCTGAATGTCCAGCTTCATTTTTTGGTCGTCACTCTCCCGCTGTGACACACACATCGCTGTGTGTGACAGCGAGAGAGCAACGAAATGAAGCGAGCAGGAGCTGGCGTCTGGCAGCTGCGAAGCTGTAACCAGCGTAAACATCGGGTAACCAAGGGAAGCCCTTTCCCTGGTTACCCGATATTTACCTTGGTTACCAGCCTCCGCCCTTGCTGCCAGCGCCGGCTCCTGCTCTGTGCCCATGTGGCTGCAGTACGCATCGGGTAATTAACCCGATGTATACTGTAGCAAGGAGAGCAAGGAGCCAGCGCTAAGCAGTGCGCGCGGCTCCCTGCTCTCTGCAGTGTGACATGTAGCTGCAGCACACATCGGGTTAATTAACCCGATGTGTACTGTACCTAGGAGAGCAAGGAGCCAGCGCTAAGCGCGGCTCCCTGCTCTCTGCACATGTAGCACAGCGACGTTATGATCGCTGCTTCTGCTGTGTTTGACAGCTAAGCAGCGATCATAACAGCGACTTACAAGGTCGCTGTTACGTCACAGAAAATGGTGACGTAACAGCGACGTCGTTGTCGCTGTCGCTTAGTGTGACCCCAGCTTAAGTGTGGGGGAAGGGGCCTACAATTCACCTAACTTCTTTGCTTACCTGGTGGGATGAGTCAGTCTGTTTGAGAACTTCAAGAGTGGAGCAGGAGAAGAGAGAAGGACAAAGATTGATACTCTGAGTAGTCCTTTTCCAGGCAAATCGGGGTGTCTCAGTCTCTCTGGGGTGTCAGCCTCTACTCAGAGTATCAATCTTTGTCCTTCTCTCTTCTACTCCTCCACTCTTGAAGTTCTCAAACAGACTGACTTATCCCCCCAGGTAAGCAAAGAAGTAAGGTGGATTGTAGGCCCCCTCCCCCTCACTTAGGGACAGGAACGCTACAGGGGGTGATTACCTAAAGACAATACAATGTACAGACAAGCAATACAAATAATGGATAGTGAACCAAGAGTAAAATACGCACCTACACAAGAGGATACACAGTACACTATATCCCACCATCACAAGGCTGATGCGAGTTAACCCCTGACATGACCAGAATGGGTCTGGGAAACTCTGGAATGGGGAATACCGGTCCTGGATCATGACACCAGCCCTGTATAACATCATGCAAATTAGAGTCTTGATTAGTTGAAGGAGCGTTAGTTCCCCAGACTAGTCGGCCCTCTTTCCTTGTTATCACATCCCTGTGGGCATGATTTCCATGAATCAGCGTCATCACAGCTGCTGGAATTCTTGCGCATGCGCACGGTTCATTTCAGCAGCATCAATGCGACTCTCAAGCTGAGTTTATGCATCCCAGCTTCAGAGAGGCTCACTGAGCATGATCAGAAAATAGCTTCTGCCCTTACAATCATGCGCAGTGCATCTCTCTGAAGCCGGGGCCCGTACGCCTGGCTTGAGAGTTGCACTAACGCTGGCGAAATGAGCCGCGCACATGCGCAAGATTTCCAGAACTTGTGATGACGCCGATTCCTGGATGTAATGTCATCATGCCTACCACAGGGATGTTATCACAAGCTAAGAGGGCCGACTGGTCTGGGGAATATTACTTCTTCTGTGGGTTTGCAAAGATATAAATATTTTTGCTATTATAACCGACTGGTCTGGGGAAACAACGCCACTTTGACTAGTCAAGGCCCGGTATTAAAGGGAACCTGTCAACAGATTTATATAGTATATATTCTGCAGCCACTACCAGTCAGTCCTTATATACAGCATGCCAGAATACTGTATATAAGAGCCCAAGCGTAGAATGTAAAAAAAATCACTTTTATTGTATTCACCTAGGGGGCGGTCCAGTCCGATGGTCATCGCTGCTCTTGGTCTGGCGCCTCCTCCATCTTATGTGATCGCCATCCTCCTTCTATCCAGCTGAGTATGGATGACGTGTCCAATGTCATCAACACAGGTCAACATTGCACTGCACTGCTGAGGGCAGATCAAAATACTGTAATGCGCAGGCATGAAGAAAGGTTAATGACCGCCTGCGCATACGCACTACAGTACTTTGCTCTGCCCTGAACAGTGCAGATCAAAGTGCGCCTGTGCAGAAGCGTAATGCCGGGCTGTGTGCATGACATAGGACACGTCATCCATACTGGGCAGGGTAGAAGTAGGATGGCAAAAGCAGCAGAGAGGAGCCACCCGACTGGAGAGCAGCGACGCCCATTGGACTGGATCGCCCCTAGGTGAGTATAATAACCTGTCACTTGATTTGGCGACTGTAAGCTGCGGCCACCACCACTGAGGTCTTATATACGACATTCTAGAATACTGTATATAAGAGCCCAGGCCGCTGTGTAGAACGTAACATTCATTAGGCTATGTGCGCACTAGAAAAGGGATTTTTCTCAAGAAAATTTCTTGAGAAACTTCTGGGAGTTGAAGATTACCGCACCTGCGGTAAAAAACCGCACCAAAACCGCATGCGTTTTTGCCGCGATTTTGCCACGGTTTTGCCGCGGTTTTTCCGCAGGTTGGTCCCTGCGTTTTTTTATGCTGAACTGCAATAAATAATATAGATAATAGATAGATAATCGATAGATAGACAGATAATGGATAGAGGGAAAGATGGATAGATGAATAGATAGATAGATAGATAGATGAGAAAGACCTATATAATGTTCCACCCCCCTGCATATTCTAAGCTGGCACCCTTTAGTGACTTTCATGTGGCACTAAAGGGTGCCAAGCCTTGTATTTAGCCAAAAAATAAATAATTAAAAAAAAATGACGTGAGGTCCCCCCATCTTTTGTAGCCAGCTAGGGTAAAGCAGACGGCTGCAGCCTGCAGACCACAGCTGGCGGCTTCACCTTGGCAGGTAATCCAAAACAGAGGGCACCCCACGCTGTTATTTTACATTAAATAAACAATTTAAAACAAAAAACGTGGGGTCCCCCCATATTAGATCACCAGCCAAGGTAAAGCGGACAGCTGGGGTCTGATATTCTCAGACTAGGGAGGTCCACTGTTATCGGACACTCCCCAGCCTAAAAATAGCAGGCCGCAGTCGCCCCAGAAGTGGCGCATCCATTAGACGTGCCAATCCTGGCGCTTCGCCCCAAATCATCCCGTTGCCCTGGTGCGGTAGCAAACGGGGTAATATATGGGGTTCATGCCAGATGTGTAATGTCACCTGGCATCAAGCCCTGGGGTTAGTGATGTCACACGTCTATCAGATACCCGACATCACCAACCCAGTCAGTAAGAAATAAAAAATAGACAACAAAAAAAATTTATTTGAAAAAACACTCCCCACATTGCCTCTTTCACCAATTTATTGACAAGAACAATCAAATCCGGGTCTGGCGTAATCCAATAAGGGGGGGGGTCCCATGACGATCCATACCATAGTCACTGTCCCAGTAAGTGAAGAACAGAATGTTCCCCCTTGGCTAGGAGAGTAATACAGTGACCTGAGCTAACATCAATAGGTCAGCCCAGGTCACTGCAGGGGATGCCGAGCGCTGCCATCAGGAGGTTAGATGAGATCATTACCTGCTCTGATGATCTCCTGCAGTCCTGCCATCAGCGCTGTCACTGACTTCTATGCCCGCCGCGTTGTCAGCAGTATCGCGAGAGCCCGTGACGTCACCGCTAGTGACAGTCTCGGGCCGCGGGCATAGAAGGCAGTCACAGCGGTGACGTCAGGAGGCAGGAGATCGTCACAGCAGGTAATGATCTCTTCTCGCCTTCTGACAGCAGCGCTCGTCATCCCCGCGGCTGCACGCACTGCTGTGTGTCAGTGTCTGCCTGCGCTGCAGGGTGACAAGCTGCTGACACTGCGGGCAGACACTGACACACAGCAGGGCTGGCAGCCGCGGGGCCGGAGCGGGACACAGACTGCACGGGCACCTGGAGGTCACACGGAAGTGCTTCTGTGCGGTGTCCAGGGAGTGTGACGTGTGTGTTTACTCTGCTCCGCTTCCTATTCTGTCATAATGACATCACTTCCTGCAAAACCGCAGGCAGCGATGAGCATTACCGCAGGTAAATCGCGGCTATACCGAGGGTATACCGCACATCATTAGCTACCTGCGGTATACCCGCGGTATTTCGCGATTACATTACAGTGAATGGAGTGAAATACCGCAGGTACCTGCGGAAAAGAAGTGACATGCACATTTTCTCAAGAAATGTTCTCAAAAAAATCTTCACAAAGAATTTTCTTGAGAAAAAAACGCGGCGTGAGCACAGCTATTTTTTTTCCCATAGGTTTTGCTGGGAAATGTCTGCAGGAAGATTACAAACATTTCTCAAGAAATTTTCGCAGCAAAACCGCGGGTAAATCCGCGGGTAAAACGGCCTAGTGCGCACATAGCTGTTTTTTTTACATTTTGATTTTAGATAATGATGTTATACAGGGCTGGTTAGGAAGGGAACTTTGCCATGCAAATGTGATATATGATGGCTTGGAGGGCATAAGGGACCTAACAGGTTCCTTTTAATTCCTGGGAAAAAAAATGTATACAAGTGACTTCCAAACCCCTGCCTTTCCCCAATCTATTTTCCTGCCTTTAGCCGTGTTGATATCAGAATGTTCTCATTTGGAGTACAGATGATGGCAGTGATGGGTCAGCTCCAGTTTGTGCCTCTTAGTGTTGTGTTTATCAAAACAATCTCCTACAGCAGCTTATCCCCAGAGTTAGTGAGACACAGGGGCTGAGTTGACCCATCACTGCCATCATCAGTACTCCAAATGAATACGTTCTGATATCAATCCAGCTAAAGGTAGGAAATTAGACTGGAAAAAGCCAAGGTTTGGAAGACACTTGTATGCCATAAAGTAATTAGCAAAATTTCATGAATTTCCTTGCTGGATAAGATTATTAAAGATGAAAAAAAGGATATTCGCCAATGCAACAAATGACACTGGACTATTATTATTATTATTATTATTATTATTAATAATAATATTAATATTTATTAATATTTATTTATAAAGCACGATTGATTCCATGGTGCTGTACATGAGAGGGGGGTTACATACAGAGTACATATACAAGTTACAATAGACAGACTAGTACAGAGGGAAGAGGGCCCTGCCCTTGCGGGCTTACATTCTATAGACTATAAATAATCTAATAGAGAATATATAATAGATCCATCAAGTTTAACCTTTCTCCACCAGTGTCTCTTTTAAACCTATGTAACTATGTATATAAAAATACATTAGAGCCAAGTGACGCCAAAGACTTGTCTAATTTTGGAATTTTTATGACTGACAACCACATGATAGAAGCGCAGATTCATTGACGACATTCCAAACATAGCAGGCCATTTTTATTACCACTGCTTCTTACATAAGAACTTTTGCCACTAATGTAGGTAAAATAAATCCTCAATAGTTCCCTTAAGTGAAAATAAAGTAAAAACAAGATCAAACCTTTCTTTCCACTCCAACAAATTGTTATTTTTATAAGAGCATCCACCAAACCAAGAATATCAGATGGAAGAATAATATTGAATGCATGGAATGTGTTCACACTTGCTTTACGCTACCTCTGCTGACACTTCGCATTGAGTAAGAATATTTTAAGGTTGTTGGAAATTATTACTAAACATTAATTAATATTTTGTAGCAATTCCTCTTAATTAGTGATGGGCGGACCCACGGATACCTGGATCGGTGGGTTTAAAAAAAAAAAATGGCTCGGGCCCGGTATTCATCTCGAATATCTGGCCGGACTCCGGTCCCCAAATAATTCTATGGGAACCGGAATCAGGTGGTTTAAAATGGTAGTAGAAGGGATAGGGGGATTGGAGCAAGCGCGCTATAGTTACTGGCCTCCAGTGAGGGCTGTACACTGCTGCCGGAGCTGCTCTCTCTACTTCCGGGGCTGCTCATTATCTTCATGCATATGCACTGCTTCCTCCGCCCACGTCAGTTCCCGCGTCTCTGATTGGATGCAGTCAGACAGCGCCCCCATCCTGTGTGACAGCGTATCTGACTGCAACCAATCAGAGGCGCTCTCTGACTGCAACCAATCAGAGACGCGGGAACTACTGGTGGGTGGGGGAAGCAGTGCAAAAATGCAATAACCAGAGAAAATTATAATATTGTGTAGTTTGGTGCGGACACCAGCAGAAAACAAAAAACACAGTATATATGCAATGTGTGAACACGGCCGTATAGGCACAAAAAAGCCAGATATTGTATAGTGAAGCTACATAAAGAACTGAAAGTTCTGGCTGCTGTGACTATGAATGAATGAATGAATAAACAGTCCGTGGCATCTGTTGAATGTTCCTCACTGCCAAATGGGTGTGGCTAAGGGCATGGTCAAAATTTGAAGCAGCGCTCTACATAGTTTGTCTTTCTTTCGTTTCTTCAAAAGTTGGGAGGTACAGTCTTACTAACAGATTCTTTAAAAAAAAAAGTGGTAACAACCAAGGAAGCCGGCATTATTTGTCATTCCAGCATCTCTAAAATTTCCTGCATTTTCGGAGTGACTCCCATTGATAATAAGTAATTATATCTTCTTGTTTCAGTCTATCAGCCAAGGTGATAAAAGAAAAGGCTTATATTAAGTGGCACTTCTATATACCTCATTGATTTTCCTCTAGAAATCCATTCCACATTATTTTCTAACACGACCATTACAATTTTAGTGATTATTTTCGTAAATTTAATTTTCTTGGAAAAATCTGATTAATAATGCAGTAGGGAATAGATTTCTTACTGCCAAACTTCCCCTCTCCCTCTGCGCAGTACCAGTCTAGCTCTTAGTGAAAATTTATAATGAACTATTACACCCTTTTATTTAGGTCTAGCTGTACTACCCGACTTCGCCCGGGTTAATAACTGCTGTTAACAAAATAGAATGTATTAACATTCCTGGGATAGAATTTATAAATAGAATGTATTAACGCCCGGGATAGTAACTGTCTCTCTGTTTCTCTCCCATTCTCTGTCTGTCTCCCCCTCTGTATATATCTCTCTGTCTCTCTATCTCTTTGTCTGTCTGTCTCTTTCCCTTTCTGTCTCTGACTGTCTCTGTCTCTTTCTCCGTCTGTCTCAATCTCTTTCCCTGTCTGTCTATC